>NC_091320.1:32496421-32516421 GCF_038502225.1 Cherax quadricarinatus | reverse complement strand
ATTGACTTTGCCTGTGTGTGTGTGTGTGTGTGTGTGTGTGTGTGTGTGTGTGTGTGTGTGTGTGTGTGTGTGTGTGTGTGTGTGTGTGTGTGTGTGTGTGTGTGTGCGTGTGTGTATATGTGTGTGTGTCTTTGTCCACCTTGTCAATTCCTCTCAGTATTTTGTATGTCGTTATCATGTCCCCCCTATCTCTCCTGTCCTCCAGTGTCGTCAGGTTGATTTCCCTTAACCTCTCCTCATAGGACATACCCCTTAACTCTGGGACTAGTCTTGTTGCAAACCTTTGCATTTTCTATAGTTTCTTTACGTGCTTGGCTAGGTGTGGGTTCCAAACTGGTGCCGCATACTCCAATATGGACCTAACGTACACTCTTCTGAGGTTTGCTAGGCGCCCATATGCTGCAGCAGTTATTTGGTTGATGTGAGCTTCAGGAGATGTGCCTGGTGTTATACTCACCCCAAGATCTTTTTCCTTGAGTGAGGTTTGCAGTCTCTGGCCCCCTAGGCTGTACTCCGTCTGCGGTCTTCTTTGCCCTTCCCCAATCTTCATGACTTTGCACTTGGTGGAGTTGAACTCCATGAGCCAATTGCTGGACCAGGTCGGCAGCCTGTTCAGATCCCTTTGTAGTTCTGCCTGGTCTTCGATCGAATGAATTCTTCTCGTCAACCTCACGTCATCTGCAAACAGGGACACTTCGAAGTCTATTCCTTCCGTCATGTCGTTCACAAATACCAGAAACAACACTGGTCCTAGGTCTGAATCCTGTGGGACCCCGCTGGTCACAGGCGCCCACTATGACACCTCGTCACGTACTATGACTCGCTGCTGTCTTCCTGACAAGTATTCTCGGATCCATTGTAGTGCCTTCCCTGTTATCCCTGCTTGGACCTCCAGTTTTTGCACTAATCTCTTGTGCGGAACTCTGTCAAACGCCTTCTTGCAGTCCAAGAAAATGCAATTCACCCACCCCTCTCTCTCTTGTCTTACTGCTGTCACCCTGTCACAGAACTCTAGTAGGTTTGTGACACAGGATTTCCCATCCCTGAAACCATGTTGGCTGCTGTTGATGAGATCATTCCTTTCTAGGTGTTCCACCACTCATCTCCTGATAATCTTCTCCATGACTTTGCATACTATACATGTCAGTGACACTGGTCTGTAGTTTAGTGCTTCATGTCTGTCTTCTTTTTTAAAGATTGGGACTACATTTGCTGTCTTCCATGCCTCAGGCAATCTCCCTGTTTCGATAGATGTATTGAATATTGTTGTTAGGGGTACACATAGCGCCTCTGCTCCCTCTCTCAGGACCCATGGAGAGATGTTATCCGGCCCCATTACTTTTGAGGTATCTAGCTCACTCAGAAGCCTCTTCTCTTCTTCCTCGGTTGTGTGTACTGTGTCCAGCACTTGGTGGTGTACCCCACCTCTCCGTCTTTCTGGAGCCCCTTCTGTCTCCTCTGTGAACATTTCTTTGAATCTCTTGTTGAGTTCCTCACATACTTCACGGTCAATTCTTGTTGTCTCTCCTCCTTCCTTCCATAGCTTGATTACCTGGTCCTTGACTGTTGTTTTCCTCCTGATGTGGCTGTATAACAGCTTCGGGTTAAATTTTGCTTTAGCTGCTATGTCGTTTTCATATTGTCGTTGGGCCTCCCTTCTTATCTGTGCATATTCATTTCTGGCTCTACGACTGCTTTCCTTATTCTCCTGGGTCCTTTGCCTTCTATATTTCTTCCATTCCCTAGCACACTTGGTTTTTGCCTCCCTGCACCTTTGGGTGAACCATGGGCTCATCCTGGCTTTTTCATTAGTCCTGTTACCCTTGGGTACAAACCTCTCCTCAGCCTCCTTGCACATTGTTGTTACATATTCCATCATCTCATTTACTGGCTTCCCTGCCAGTTTTCTGTCACACTGAACCCCGTTCAGGAAGTTCCTCATTCCCGTGTAGTCCCCTTTCTTGTAGTTTGGCTTCATTTGCCCTGGCCTTCCTGCTTCCCTCTCCACTTGTAGCTCTACTGTGTAATCGAAGCTTAAAACCACATGATCGCTGGCCCCAAAGGGTCTTTCATATGTGATGTCTCAGTATCTGCACTACTCAAGGTGAATACTAAGTCCAGTCTTGCTGGTTCATCCTCTCCTCTCCCTCTTGCAGTGTCCCTTACGTGTTGGTACATGAAGTTTTCCAGTATCACCTCCATCATCTTAGCCCTCCGTGTATCTTGGCCCCCATGTGGCTCCAAGTTCTCCCAATCGATCTCCTTGTTGTGTTTGTGTGTGTGTGTGTGTGTGTGTGTGTGTGTGTGTGTGTGTGTGTGTGTGTGTGTGCTCTCCTAACTGTACTCACCTATTTGTGATTGCAGGGGTCGATACTCATCTCCTGGCCCCGCCTCTTCACTGGTCGCTACTAGGTCCTCTCTCTCCCTGCTCCATGAACTTTATCATACTTCGTTTTAAAGCTATGTATGGTTCCTGCCTCCACTACATCACTCGCCAGACTGTTCCACTTCCTGACAACTCTATGACTGAAGAAATACTTCGTAACATCCCTTTGACACAACTTCCAATTATTACCCCTTGTTTCTGAGTCCCATCTCTGGAACATCCTGTCCTCTATCTTATCCATTCCTCTCAGGATTTTGCATGTCGTTATCATGTCTCCCCTATGTGTGTGTGTGTGTGTGTGTGTGTGCTTGTGCACAGGGGGGGGGGGAAATTCTATACTAAACGTAGGAATTTGTCGCTATGGGTGAGAACTTTCTCCTCTTAAGACAACTACTGTGGCTTTAATTGCAGGCAAATGGTTAATTAAGGGTTAATTAAGGGCTAATTAATTAAGGGTTAATTAAGGCTAAATTCTCCACATTACATAGTGGCGAATTACCTAAGCTAATTGACGTTCTCTCGTTAAAAGGACTTTAACCTGCAACGAAAACAACGTTGATTAGCAGTAACAGCCTGGTTGATCAGACCCTGATCCACCGGGAGGCCTGGTCAAGGACCGGGCCGTGGGGACGGCGTTTAAAACCCCCCGGAACATCCTCCAGGTAGACTCCAGGTATAACCTCTAATGGTATTTAACTTGGTAATAGATAACGACAAATTGATTTAGAAAGCCACGTGAGCAAACACTAGGACATATCAAGGTCGCAGGACATATCAAGGTCGCAGGATATATCAAGGTCGCAGGACATATCAAGGTTGCAGGACATATCAGGGTCGCAGAACATATCAAGGTGCAGAACATATCAAGGTCGCAGGGTATATCAAGGTCGCACGACATATCAAGGTCGCAGGACATATCAAGGTCGCAGGACCGAAACGTTTTCTAATAAATATATCCTACTTTTTCCTCACGTGTCTAAACCAGACTGAAATACGCTAGACACTCATCATCCTGGTAACTCCTGTCGACTCATTCCAAAATTCTGCCTTTGGATTCATTGGAATCACCGACCTTGATTCTCTAGCTGGACAAAATAAAAATTTTAATGACCCATGATTTAAATATGCGGATGAAACGAGCTTGTTAGGGTCAATTACCACGTGTGGGGGAGTTAATGACGAGGCCTTGCAACTAGCGGGGCGCTGCTCTCACGAATACTTGCACTGACAACTCTAATTCAGACCTCGCTGGTCTAGGCCGTCCTTAGATAATGAAGCTGGTGATGAGGGATTGTTGGTGGGTGATTGTTAGTGGGTGGTTGCTACTGGGTGGCTATTAGTGGGTAGTTATTAGTGGGTGGTTGGCTCAACACCCGGCCATTAAAATAAGACATACACTTCTCAGTATAAACGCAATGTATATATACAACTCTTTGTATATATATATATATATATATATATATATATATATATATATATATATATATATATATATATATATATATATATATATATATATATATATATATATATATATATACTCTGAACGTATTTGCTTGGACCTTCTCTTTTCAGCAACATTGCATGCTGCTGATGATGTGTTGATTGCAACACGAAAGGCCTAGAGTTAACCTTCAACTCCCCCCAGACTTCCTCACCATGGATATGTTAGTGACACCATTAGAATGGAACTTTCTACATCATTGTTTCAACTTTCTCCTCAAGTTTCTTTTCGTGTTTCTTTTACTAATTCCTTGACTATTGGTTTATTGTTTATGCTGGAATATTGTAAATGGGTATAAATGGCCAAGTTGTTCATTGTGGTATATTTGTATTTCTTCCAAATCCGACAAAAAGGCACAATACCGTGACTGGAACAATACACAAATAACCCGCACATGGCAGAGAGGAGCTGACGACGACGTTTCGGTCCGACTTGGACCATTAACTAGTGACAGACTAACAGAGGAAGGTAAGGGAGCCGGTATAAGTGATAGAGGAGGGCGAGTATTATGGTGTCTCTCGCGGGTTTAGTCTCACTTTAACTCACTCAACTCACACTGAAATTCAAGAATATTCATTTGTTTTAAATCATCCTTTAAACTTCAGGGGTTTTAAAATTCCGAACAAATGCTCTAATTCGCTTGATATTAGGTTGTTTGAGGCTTTAAATAGATAATTCCTGAAGCGAGAGCTTAATAATTATGAAAGATAAATTCAACTCTTCACTACATATATATATATATATATATATATATATATATATATATATATATATATATATATATATATATATATATATATATATATATATATATATATATATATATATATATATATATATATATATATATATATATATATATATATATATATATATATATATATATATATATATATATATATATATATATATATATATATATATATATGCAATAAGATCACAGTAAACAGGTGATTTCAGAATATGCAAAACAACCACTCTGAAAGAATAGAGAAATTCCAAGCGCTTTCGTGACTACTCACATTATCAAGGAACTATGAAAGTCATATAAATTATCCAAATGGCTTGTTGATATTTTGAGCCCTATTGTTGGCAAAATTTCTAACTTTAATGTTAAAAACAACATAGACTTGGTTGATAAATTAAGCTCCTTGACTGACTTAAATGATTTTAACATGGTTAGTTTTGATGTTACTTCCTTGTTTACGAAAGTTCCTGTTGATGATTTATTAAGTTTCTTATCTGAAGAACTCGTTAACTATGATTTACCATTGCCAGTTCCTACTATCATTAAACTTATTAAACTTTGCATTGTTGATGCAAAATTTGTATTTAATGATAAGTTTTACACTCAGAAGTTTGGTATGGCAATGGGAAATCCTCTTTCACCTGTTCTTAGTAACCTATACATGGAATTTTTTGAAACAAGGTTGCTTAACACAATCCTCCCTAATAGAGCTAAATGGTTCAGATATGTTGATGATATTTTGTGTCTTATGCCCAAAAATGTAGATATACACCATTTCCTTGGAAAATTAAATAGCTTAGCCCATTCTATAAACTTTACTGTTGAGTTTGAAGAAAATAACCCATTGCCTTTTCTAGATGTTTTAATTATTAAGGGTAATAATGAATTCAAATTCAAAATTTACAGAAAACCTACAAATAACTGTTCCTATGTCCACTATTATTCCTCGCATCAAGATAGAGTCAAACTGTCTGTTTTCTCATCAATGTTTTTGAGAGCTTTACGAATTTGTAGTCCTGAGTTCATAGATGAGGAAATATCCAAAATTTATGAAATAGGTAATGATTTAAAATACCCAAGAAATGTAATTGATAAATCTTTTAAAGATGCTAGAAGTACTTTTTACAATCCAAAAAGGGACAACCAGCCTTATTCAACTAAAAATATGCTGGTTCTCCCTTACCATGAAAACTTGGTTGATATGCCTTCTCTTCTTAAGACTTTTAATATTAAAGTTGTATTCAAAAATCTTGATACAGTAAAAAAACTTTTGATAAAGAATTCCCCCCAAAATGCTGATGGATGTGTCTATAAGATTCCTTGTAAAATTTGTGATAAAGTTTATTACGGTCAAACTGGTAAAAATTTCGAACTAAGATTAAAACAACATAAATATAGCATTAGAACTGGACAAGATTCCAATGCTCTATTTATTCATGTAAGAGATTTTAACCATCCAATTGATTTTCAAAAAGTTGAGAAAGTAGTATCAAGCAAGTCCATGGTCGACAGGAATATAATTGAATCTTGTTTCATAAAAAGCAGTTTTGACAATAATATGAATATTTCCTTTGGTTTATATAAATTAGATCCATTTATAATTAATAGAATTTGGGAAGAATTTAATAATACACTGGACAAATAATAATTTTTAAATTTTCTTGGGTAGAATAGTTTGTGGGTGAGTTGTGCAAAGGACCTATCCAAGTTGGGTCGGCGCGCGTCAGGTGTTTAACCGATGTGGGATCTGATAGTGAGGTGCTGGCCAGACCCCTTATATAGCTTCCTTGGATGCTTTACTTTCATAGTTCCTTGATAATGTGAGTAGTCACGAAAGCGCTTGGAATTTCTCTATTCTTTCAGAGTAGTTGTTTTGCATATATATATATATATATATATATATATATATATATATATATATATATATATATATATATATATATATATATATATATATATATATATATATATATATATATATATATATATATATATATATATATATATATATATATATACATGTGTGTGTGTGTATGTGTATGTATGTGTGTAGAGAGAGAGAGAAAAAAAGAGAGGGAGAGAGAGAGAGAGAGAGAGAGAGAGCTAGCTTTCGGTATATTATATTCACTTTATGTTCCTTTCTTGATTAATTGAATAATTAAAAATCGTATCAATGACATCCGCCAATTGGCTGGACAAATAAAGCCTCCGGGAGTTAGTAATTAGCGAGGGTCTTCCTCTCTGTTATTGTTGTTCTTGTTTCATGTTTTTCTTGCTGTTCATGCGGCATGAAAATAAGTTAATAATAATTGTACTAATAATAATAATAATAATAATAATAATAATAATAATAATAATAATAATAATAATAATAATAATAATAATAATAATAATAATAATAATAATAATAATAATTATTGTTATTATTATTATTATTATTATTATTATTATTATTATTATTATTATTATTATTATTATTATTATTATTGTTATTATTATTATTATTATTATTGTCACGTTAAAGGGGGAAGCGCTAAACCAGTTGGGTATCATGCAATGTCAAGTTTGATCAGAGGATAAGAAGGGTGGCTGCAATTCCTTGGATCAAGAGCCCTTCAGCAGCATCAAGAACAAGCAGAAAAAATAGTTGATTTTTTTCTAAAAATTTATTGCTGTCTCCTCCTCTTCTTCCTTCTACTCCTCCTCCTCCTCCTTCATCTATTCTTCCTTCTCCTCCTCCCTCTTTCTCTTCCTCCTTCATCCTTCATGATTTTATCATCTTCCTCCTTTTATTCTTCTCATTATTTACCCTATATCCTTCCTTCCTTTATCTTCCCTCCCTCACACTCTTCCTTCTTTACCTCCTTCATTCCTTCCTTCTCTCTCTCTCTCTCTCTCTCTCTCTCTCTCTCTCTCTCTCTCTCTCTCTCTCCTACCATCATCACAACATTCCATTATTCTTTGTTTTCTCTTTACTTACGTTATTTTTGTCCACTTTATTGCTCCTTTTATTGCTTTAGTTCCTTAATAAAAGTTTTCCATTGTTTCTCATTTGCCATTTATCTATCTATCAGCAAATAGACCAAACTGTCTCATCTATCTTCTAAAAGAAAGTTAATGTCACTCTCTGTCTCTCTGTTTCTTTCTCTATGTCTGTCTGTCTGTCTGTCTCTGTCTCTGTCTCTCTTTCTCATCTTATCCTGCTTCAGAGATCATTTACAAGAGAAGTCATCTAAGGTTCGATCCCCGGTACGGGTGGAAACTCTGGAGGCGTGTTTCCATAGCACACCTGCTGTCCCTGTTCACCTAGCAATAAGTAGGTACCTGGATATTAGTCACCTTACACCTGCTGTCGCTGTTCACCTGCCAAAAAGTAGGAACCTGGGTGTTAGTGAGGGAAGCATCCTGGATACAAGATTGACCTATTATTATTATTATTATTACTATTATCATCATACCTCAGCTCATGTCTAAACATGAGCTAATATAATAATAATAATAATAATAATAATAATAATAATAATAATAATAATAATAATAATAATAATAATAATAATAATAATAATAATAATAATAATAATAATAATAATGGTATAAGCTCCTATCAGCAGATTACTCCCCCATTTATACAGAATTAAGCACTAAATTCCCCTTATGAAGGCAGAACGTGAGAATTATTTGAGGATGAAAAATTGGGATATAATAAAAAAAAATATTTATTCTTCACAAAAACATATATCGTGGTATTTTTTTTCCCTCGTAGACTTAAATTTAGTGATGAAAATAATTTCTTTTGGGTTGCCAATGTATAAATTTTGATGCCGTTCCTTGTCACTCTGAGTCATAAATCATGCTAGAGAGAGTTGAAATGACGGGAAGCAGCGAAGAAAATATTTTCCGTAGTGAGAGAGAGAGAGAGAGAGAGAGAGAGAGAGAGAGAGAGAGAGAGAGAGAGAGAGAGAGAGAGAGAGAGCAGTCTGTCTGTCTGTTTGTCTGTCTGTCTCTCTTACACAGGGTTTTACAAGGTTACCTACATCAGCTCGTTTAAAAGCTTTTTTTTATTGTTATGAGACATACAAGTTGGGAGCAGGATGAAATTGGAGCCATCTGTGGGCCAGAAATTTGATTTGATCAACTCATACTAGGAATCAATGACATCAGATGTAGCGATGTTCTAGAGGTTACAGTCAGAATGAAGTTGCTGCTTGCTGCCCGTCTTGTTGTATTGACTCCACTTTTCGTTGTCCTCGGAGTGGAGCCAAGTGTGGTGCCTTGATATATTGGCCTTGTACATAACAGTAAGGCCACCCACATTCCTCCGGTGTCGAAGGTTCTGTTGAAATGACAGATCTATCCAGGCTGGGTCCAGATCAGAGATGAGTCGTCCTGTTCTCTATTCTGTCAAAAAGTCGTAGATGAGACGGAGGGGCAGGAAATCCAAGAAAGTGGAGCATACTCAAGGTGTGAGCGTACTAGTGCCTTATACAGAGTCCTGCATTCGCTGCTATTCAGCAGATGCGAGATACATCGACGTGCTGTCAGCTTCCTGGCCGTCTTGTTTGCAAGATGGTTCTTCATAGTCAGTTTGAAGTCAAATTTCACCTCAAGGATATCAACTTCGTCCCAGGGTACCAACACTCTCCCATTCATTCTTGCCACTGCTCCAGTATTACCATCATGGTGCCTAGAGACCATCACTGTTTATGTTTTCTCAGGAGAAAATGTGACCTGCCATCGTTTTCTCCAGGCTGATATAGCTGTAAGCTGGTGATTGATGTAACTGAGAGCAGCTGACATTTCTCTTCTTGGATAAGTAAATATCAGAGTACAGTCACCTGCGTATGCATGGGATTCTGGGTTAAGTAGGTCACTGAAGTAGACATTCCATAACAATGGCCCAAGCATACTTCCCTGTGGAACTCTCTCTCTCTCCCTCCTGTCTCCTATCTTACATCCTCCCCTTTCTGATTTCATCCTTCCTCTCTCCCTTTCCCCCCCCTTCTTTGCCTCCTCTCCTTCCCCCTTCTTCTCTCCTCCCTTCTCTTCTCCTTCCTTCCCTCCATCTCTCCTACATCAGGGTGTCAATATACATAAAAAGCCAGAGAGTGCCATTCTATCAGAATGTCTGTCACTGTGGCACCACATGTCAAACCATATTTAATAAAGCAGGAGCGTGATGGAGCTGGGTGTGTGGGGGAGAGGAACAGTGAGGGAGAGAGTGAGGGAGAGAAAGGAGGAGTGCGATAGGGAGCAAAGGAGTAAGCTCTTTTCTCGCTCTCTCTCTCTCTCTGTCTTTGTCTGTCTCTCTCTCTCTCTGCATATATATATATATATATATATATATATATATATATATATATATATATATATATATATATATATATATATATATATATATATATATATATATATATATATATGCAATAAGATCACACTAAACAGGTGATATCAGAATATGCAAAACAACCACTGTGAAAGAATAGTGAAATTCCAAGCGCTTTCGTGACTTCTCACATTATCAAGGAACTATGATGATGTGAAAACTCACGAAAT
Source organism: Cherax quadricarinatus (assembly GCF_038502225.1). Classification (NCBI taxonomy): domain Eukaryota; kingdom Metazoa; phylum Arthropoda; class Malacostraca; order Decapoda; family Parastacidae; genus Cherax; species Cherax quadricarinatus. The sequence continues at coordinate 32,506,230 of NC_091320.1, read as the reverse complement.
CCCTTGGAATTTCACTATTCTTTTCACAGTGGTTGTTTTGTGTGTATATATATATATATATATATATATATATATATATATATATATATATATATATATATATATATATGTATATATATATATATATGCCTTTCGTATTGCAATCAACACATCATCAAGATAGATGAGCTCAAGGGAATGACTCTTTATGTATGTATATGAGAGATACTGATAGAAAAGGGGCAGGAACTATCTACTTCTATCTAAGATAAGAAGTATCTTCCCTTATCTTAACGCCTGTGACGCAGCCGAGATATTTATCACATAGAAACACCTCAATTAGCATAAATTTGTTTCGATATGTTCTCGAAGCTGAAATTCAGTGGGAAAAAAAGTATTACCCGAGACAAAATCCGATAATTAACATTAAAAAAAGTAATGTTAGAAAAAGAAAGACTTAGAGATCACATGAGAAAACTGTCTCTCAGAGAAACCCAAGTAAGTCGTCAATTTGGGCAACGTTTCGCCCAAATTGACTTCAGTTCTAGTACGACGTCACCAAACACTGTACTACCCAGTTACAGTGACATCGTTAGCGTCTTCGTATATGAGTTCATTTCAGTTATTTCTCCTATTAGAGCGTCAGGACTTCTCCGAACCGTCGGTCGTTTATATAACGAATATTTATTGTCATTCTCTCTCTCTCTCTCTCTCTCTCTCTCTCTCTCTCTCTCTCTCTCTCTCTCTCTCTCTCTCTCTCTCTCTCTCTCTCTCTCTCTCTCTTTCTCTCTCTCTCTCTCTCTCTCTCCAACACTCGGCATTTACGGCTAAAATTCAACATTCACATCCTCGCTGTAAGATGTAAATTAAATTCGCTTGTTTTCAGACCCCATTTACATGGTTGTTGATTGCACTCCAGCAGGATCCAAGTTCAAGCCGAGAAGAGGATCAAAGTAGCAGCTCAGTGCCACTAAGTGCGCTTGTGACACAACTGAGCTACACTCTGTGTGCTGGAAATCCTCTCTCGGGAGAGTCCAGATTATAAATATGTATCCCTAAATGAAATAAGATCACAGTGAACAGGTGATATCACAATATGCAGAACAACCATTGTGAAAAAATAGCGACAGCGCTTAGAATTTCGATATTTTTTTCACAGTGGTTGTTCTGTGTGTGTGTGTGTGTGTGTGTATATATATATATATATATATATATATATATATATATATATATATATATATATATATATATATATATATATATATATATGTAAGTCTCTTCTTTAATAAGTCTCTTCTTTAAAAATGCGTAATTAATTCTGAGTGGGTGGACAACTTTGAGAAATATTAGTTTTAATAACGTTAACGTTAACCCCAAAAAGTAGAGATTTTTCATACCATAATTTCTCTTAAGTTAGACTAAAATCTGAGTTTCCCTGCGGCCGTTTTCCCCGTAATTTAAAGCAACTTTGCACCATAATAAGCCATTTATTATGCATCGGAGGCCATTAAGGGGGAAGGGGAGCCATTAGTGGATGCTACGAGGACCGGTTATTAAATTGCAAGTCACTAGATTTGAAGAAATTCTCTCTCTTATAACTGATGACTTCGTATCAGCGGCCAGAGATTGGGAAGCTGTGATCTGCTGAGAGATGATCGTTGAAGTGACCTTGATGAGTGTCACCTCTTAGACTGACCCATGATCTCTGACATGACCACTAATTGGTCTTGTTTGAGACTTAATTAGTCTTTTTGTTACACTTGACAGCCTTAATGGTTTTGTTAGACTTGAAAGTCTTTTTTGGTCTTTATGTTAGACTTGACAACCTTAACTGGTCTTGTTGTTAGACTTGACAGTCTTAACTGGTCTTGTTAGACTTGATAGTCTTAATTAGTCTTGTTTGATGTAAACGCTCTACATTATCCTTCACACATTAGCCACACACTCGAGAAGAAACTCTAGACGACCTTTCGGTTTCTCCTGGACCATCATCCATCAGCAACGTGGATAAGAGATTATTCTTGTCGGTTGACTTCATAATATAAAATAACTTTATCGTTTGACCTGACGACCTTAAACCTCAAAATCAGCAAACTCGTTCACCTCAAATTTTTTTTTTTTTTTTAATTTATCTAAAGTTTTTTGTCAACTGACTCACTCCATTTAGTTTTTCCTATAAAATATAAAAATCTTGTAAATTTTTCCCCTTAAAATGTAGTTTAGAGAGCATGTTTGATTTAAAATCATGTTTTTTTTTGTATTTTGACACAATATAGGGTAAATTTTGTGAGTTAATTTTAGTTAATTTTAGTGTGACTAAAATTAGATATACTTCAGCAAACTTCTGAAAATGGTCTGAAATGTAAAAAGATTTCTATTTTATTTTTTTTTATTTTCAGTTTTTGTATTGTGCATTCTCAGCTAAGTTGGTAGCCTATGTGGAATACTGCATGTGTTATGTGTTCAGATAATTTTTTTTTCATTCTTTCTCATTTTTCCTTTCTATCACACAAGCTAGTAGTCTTCATAGAATATTGTGTCGTGTGCCTAGCTACAACTATTTTTCCTTTTGTTTATTTACAGATTTTCTTTTTTTTTCTTTCTATTAGGTAAGTTGGTACCCTTTGCGGAATACTGCATGTGTTATGCATTTGTATTAATTTTTTTTTATTTCTCATTCTTCTTTTCTCTCCCTCAGGCAAGTTGGTACCCTTCGTGGAATACTGCATGTGTCAAGTATCCTGATAATTATTTTATTATTATTTCCCATTCTTTTCTCTCCATGAAAGCTGGTACCCCTAGTGGAATACTGCATGTGTTATGTGATCGTATTAAAACACTGTTTCATTATTTCTTTTCTCTCCTCCAGGCAAGCTGGTACCCTTCGTGGAATACTGCGTGTGTCACGCGTCAGTGCTGACCATCCTGGTGATCAGCTTCGAGCGATACTACGCCATCTGTCGGCCGCTGCGAGCCTCCTACACCTGCACCAAGATGAGGGCATGCACCTGCATCCTCACCATCTGGGCATCTGCGGTCATCCTCTCCTGGTGAGGACAAGGATGTGCTCACTTTTTTAGTTAAAAAAATAAATAGGAAAGACTATTATTTTGAGAGTTTATTTAGATAGTGGGTTATAAGGCAACTACGATTTATGAATGTGGGTAATTTTATATAAATAAATAAATGACATTAAAAAGTACAAAGGAGACATCCATATAACTCAGCAAATTAAGATCTGGCGTCATATCGTAACGTCTCCCTTCCAGTAGGTAGTTTATATTGGCCAGCACAAATTAACATACCTGCAGTGAGAATTAATACTCTGGGAGGCGGATATGTGTGGTGTCAACTTCATCAATTTCTGACGATACCGCTTCTGTTACACCTTGATTGATTTCACTGGAAGATTCGGCCGATTTCACAATTCCTTGAGTCAACACTCACTCTCATGACGGCTACCCGGGCCTTACTCCATTCAGTTTTCCATATTTTTTTGACCTCTCTCCTTGGGTCAAACAGAGAGCCGAGACCAGCAGTCAACCTGCCACACCCGTGTCACCAATACTGTCTCATGCCATCCACACAACCTGCCACACCCGTGTCACCAACACTGCCCCCTGCCATCCACACAAACTGCCACACCCGTGTCACCAACACTGCCCCCTGCCATCCACACAACCTGCCACACCCGTGTCACCAACACTACCCCCTGCCATCCACACAACGTGCCACACCCGTGTCACCAACACTGTCTCATGCCATCCAAACTACCTGCCACACACGTGTCACCAACACTGTCTCATGCCATCCACACAACCTCCCACACACGTGTCACCAACACTGCCCCCTGCCATCCACACAACCTCCCACACCCTTGTCACCAACACTGCCCCCTGCCATCCACACAACCTGCCATACCCGTGTCACCAACACTGCCCCCTGCCATCCACACAACCTGCCACACCCGTGTCACCAACACTGCCTCCTGCCATCCACACAACCTGCCACACCCGTGTCATCAACACTGCCCCCTGCCATCCACACAACGTGCCACACCCTTGTCACCAACACTGTCTCATGCCATCCAAACTACCTGCCACACCCGTGTCACCAACACTGTCTCATGCCATCCACACAGCCTGCCACACCCGTGTCACAAACACTGTCTCATGCCATCCACACAACCTCCCACACCCGTGTCACCAACACTGCCCCCTGCCATCCACACAACCTCCCACACCCGTGTCACCATCACTGCCCCCTGCCATCCACACAACCTCCCAAACCCTTGTCACCAACACTGCCCCCTGCCATCCACACAACCTGCCACACCCGTGTCACCAACACTGCCCCCTGCCATCCACACAACCTGCAACACCCGTGTCACCAACACTGTCCCCTGCCATCCACACAACCTGCCACACCCGTGTCACCAACACTGCTCCCTGCCATCCACACAACCTGCCACACCCGTGTCACCAACACTGCCCCCTGCCATCCACACAACCTCCCAAACCCTTGTCACCAACACTGCCCCCTGCCATCCACACAACCTGCCACACCCGTATCACCAACATTGTCTCATGCCATCCACACAGCCTGCCACACCCGTGTCACAAACACTGTCTCATGCCATCCACACAACCTGCCACACCCGTGTCACCAACACTGCCCCCTACCATCCACACAACCTGCCACACCCGTGTCACCAACACTGCCCCCTGCCATCCACACAACCTCCCACACCCGTGTCACCAACACTGCCCCCTACCATCCACACAACCTGCCACACCCGTGTCACCAACACTGCCCCCTGCCATCCACACAATCTGCCACACCCGTGTCACCAACACTGCCCCCTGCCATCCACACAACCTGCCACACCTGTGTCACCAACACTGCCCCCTGCCATCCACACAACCTGCCACACCCGTGTCACCAACACTGCCCCCTGCCATCCACACAACCTCCCACACCCGTGTCACCAACACTGCCCCCTGCCATCCACAAAACCTGCCACACCCGTGTCACCAACACTGCCCCCTCCCATCCACACAACCTCCCACACCCGTGTCACCAACACTGTCCCCTGCCATCCACACAACCTCCCACACCCGTGTCGCCAACATTGTCCCCTGCCATCCACACAACCTGCCACACCCGTGTCACCAACACTGCCCCCTGCCATCCACACAACATGCCACACCCGTGTCACCAACACTGCCCCCTGCCATCCACACAACCTTCCACACCCGTGTCACCAACACTGCCCCCTGCCATCCACACAACCTGCCACACCCGTGTCACCGACACTGCCCCCTGCCATCCACACAACCTGCCACACCCGTGTCACCAACACTGCCCCCTGCCATCCACACAACCTCCCACACCCGTGTCACCAACATTGCCCCCTGCCAACCACACAACCTCCCACACCCGTGTCACCAACACTGCCCCCTGCCATCCACACAACCTCCCACACCCGTGTCACCAACACTGCCCCTGCCATCCACACAACCAGCAACACCCGTGTCACCAACACTGCCCCCTGCCATCCACACAACCTCCCACACCCGTGTCACCAACACTGCCCCCTGCCATCCACACAACCAGCCACACCCCTGTCACCAACACTGCCCCCTGCCATCCACACAACCTGCCACACCCGTGTCACCAACACTGCCCCCTGCCATCCACACAACCTGCCACACCCGTGTCACCAACACTGCCCCCTGCCATCCACACAACCTCCCACACCCGTGTCACCAACACTGCCCCCTGCCATCCACACAACCTCCCACACCCGTGTCACCAACACTGCCCCCTGCCATCCACACAACCTGCCACACCCGTGTCACCAACACTGCCCCCTGCCATCCACACAACCAGCCACACCCGTGTCACCAACACTGCCCCCTGCCATCCACACAACCTGCCACACCCGTGTCACCAACACTGCCCCCTGCGATCCACACAACCTGCCACACCCGTGTCACCAACACTGCCCCCTGCCATCCACACAACCTCCCACACCCGTGTCACCAACACTGCCCCCTGCCATCCACACAACCTCCCACACCCGTGTCACCAACACTGCCCCCTGCCATCCACACAACCTGCCACACCCGTGTCACCAACACTGCCCCCTGCCATCCACACAACCAGCCACACCCGTGTCACCAACACTGCCCCCTGCCATCCACACAACCTGCCACACCCGTGTCACCAACACTGCCCCCTGCCGTCCACACAACCTGCCACACCCGTGTCACCAACACTGCCCCCTGCCATCCACACAACCAGCCACACCCGTGTCACCAACACTGCCCCCTGCCATCCACACAACCTGCCATCCACACAACCTGCCATCCACACAACCTGCCATCCACACAACCTGCCATCCACACAACCTGCCATCCACACAACCTGCCATCCACACAACCTGCCATCCACACAACCTGCCATCCACACAACCTGCCATGCACACAACCTGCCATGCACACAACCTGCCATCCACACAACCTGCCATCCACACAACCTGCCATGCACACAACCTGCCATCCACACAACCTGCCATCCACACAACCTGCCATCCACACAACCTGCCATCCACACAACCTGCCATCCACACAACCTGCCATCCACACAACCTGCCATCCACACAATCTGCCATCCACACAACCTGCCATCCACACAACCTGCCATCCACACAATCTGCCATCCACACAACCTGCTATCCACACAACCTGTCACACCCGTGTCACCAACACTGCCCCCTGCCATCCACACAACCTGCCAAACCCGTGTCACCAACACTGCCCCCTGCTATCCACACAACCTGCCATCCACACAACCTGCCATCCACACAACCTGCCATCCACACAACCTGCCATCCACACAACCTGCCATCCACACAACCTGCCATCCACACAACCTGCCATCCACACAACCTGCCATCCACACAACCTGCCATCCACACAACCTGCCATCCACACAATCTGCCATCCACACAACCTGCCATCCACACAACCTGCCATCCACACAACCTGCCATCCACACAACCTGCCATCCACACAACCTGCCATCCACACAACCTGCCACACCCGTGTCACCAACACTGCCCCCTGCCATCCACACAACCTGCCACACCCGTGTCACCAACACTGCCCCCTCCCATCCACACAACCTCCCACACCCGTGTCACCAACACTGTCCCCTGCCATCCACACAATCTCCCACACCCGTGTCGCCAACATTGTCCCCTGCCATCCACACAACCTGCCACACCCGTGTCACCAACACTGCCCCCTGCCATCCACACAACATGCCACACCCGTGTCACCAACACTGCCCCCTGCCATCCACACAACCTCCCCCACCCGTGTCACCAACACTGCCCCCTGCCATCCACACAACCTGCCACACCCGTGTCACCGACACTGCCCCCTGCCATCCACACAACCTGCCACACCCGTGTCACCAACACTTCCCCCTGCCATCCACACAACCTCCCACACCCGTGTCACTAACATTGCCCCCTGCCAACCACACAACCTCCCACACCCGTGTCACCAACACTGCCCCCTGCCATCCACACAACCTCCCACATCCGTGTCACCAACACTGCCCCTGCCATCCACACAACCAGCAACACCCGTGTCACCAACACTGCCCCCTGCCATCCACACAACCTCCCACACCCGTGTCACCAACACTGCCCCCTGCCATCCACACAACCAGCCACACCCGTGTCACCAACACTGCCCCCTGCCATCCACACAACCTGCCACACCCGTGTCACCAACACTGCCCCCTGCCATCCACACAACCTGCCACACCCGTGTCACCAACACTGCCCCCTGCCATCCACACAACCTCCCCCACCCGTGTCACCAACACTGCCCCCTGCCATCCACACAACCTCCCACACCCGTGTCACCAACACTGCCCCCTGCCATCCACACAACCAGCCACACCCGTGTCACGAACACTGCCCCCTGCCATCCACACAACCTGCCACACCCGTGTCACCAACACTGCCCCCTGCGATCCACACAACCTGCCACACCCGTGTCACCAACACTGCCCCCTGCCATCCACACAACCTCCCACACCCGTGTCACCAACACTGCCCCCTGCCATCCACACAACCTCCCACACCCGTGTCACCAACACTGCCCCCTGCCATCCACACAACCAGCCACACCCGTGTCACCAACACTGCCCCCTGTCATCCACACAACCTGCCACACCCGTGTCACCAACACTGCCCCCTGCCGTCCACACAACCTGCCACACCCGTGTCACCAACACTGCCCCCTGCGATCCACACAACCTGCCACACCCGTGTCACCAACACTGCCCCCTGCCATCCACACAACCTCCCACACCCGTGTCACCAACACTGCCCCCTGCCATCCACACAACCTGCCACACCCGTGTCACCAACACTGCCCCCTGCCATCCACACAACCAGCCACACCCGTGTCACCAACACTGCCCCCTGTCATCCACACAACCTGCCACACCCGTGTCACCAACACTGCCCCCTGCCGTCCACACAACCTGCCACACCCGTGTCACCAACACTGCCCCCTGCCATCCACACAACCAGCCACACCCGTGTCACCAACACTGCCCCCTGCCATCCACACAACCTGCCACACCCGTGTCACCAACACTGCCCCCTGCCGTCCACACAACCTGCCACACCCGTGTCACCAACACTGCCCCCTGCCATCCACACAACCAGCCACACCCGTGTCACCAACACTGCCCCCTGCCATCCACACAACCTGCCATCCACACAACCTGCCATCCACACAACCTGCCATCCACACAACCTGCCATCCACACAACCTGCCATCCACACAACCTGCCATCCACACAACCTTCCATCCACACAACCTGCCATGCACACAACCTGCCATGCACACAACCTGCCATCCACACAACCTGCCATCCACACAACCTGCCATGCACACAACCTGCCATCCACACAACCTGCCATCCACACAACCTGCCATCCACACAACCTGCCATCCACACAATCTGCCATCCACACAACCTGCCATCCACACAACCTGCCATCCACACAACCTGCCATCCACACAACCTGCTATCCACACAACCTGTCACACCCGTGTCACCAACACTGCCCCCTGCCATCCACACAACCTGCCAAACCCGTGTCACCAACACTGCCCCCTGCTATCCACACAACCTGCCATCCACACAACCTGCCATCCACACAACCTGCCATCCACACAACCTGCCATCCACACAACCTGCCATCCACACAACCTGCCATCCACACAATCTGCCATCCACACAACCTGCCATCCACACAACCTGCCATCCACACAACCTGCCATCCACACAACCTGCCATCCACACAACCTGCCATCCACACAACCTGCCACACCCGTGTCACCAACACTGCCCCCTGCCATCCACACAACCTGCCAAACCCGTGTCACCAACACTGCCCCCTGCCATCCACACAACCTGCCATCCACACAACCTGCCATCCACACAACCTGCCATCCACACAACCTGCCATCCACACAACCTGCCATCCACACAACCTGCCATCCACACAACCTGCCATCCACACAACCTGCCATCCACACAACCTGCCATCCACACAACCTGCCATCCACACAACCTGCCATCCACACAACCTGCCATTCACACAACCTGCCATCCACACAACCTGCCATCCACACAACCTGCCATCCACACAACCTGCCATCCACACAATCTGCCATCCACACAACCTGCCATCCACACAACCTGCCATCCACACAACCTGCCATCCACACAAC
>NC_091320.1:32466421-32491421 GCF_038502225.1 Cherax quadricarinatus | reverse complement strand
TGTGTGTATGTGTGTGTATGTGTGTGTGTATGTGTGTGTGTATGTGTGTGTGTGTGTATGTGTGTGGGTGTATGTGTGTGTGTGTGTGTGTGTGTGTGTGTATGTGTGTGTGTGTGTGTGCGTGTGTGTATGTGTGTGTGTGTGTATGTGTGTGTGTGTGTGTGTGCGTGTGTGTATGTGTGTGTGTGTGTATGTGTGTGTGTGTGTGTGTGTATGTGTGTGTGTGTATGTGTGTGTGTGTGTGTGTGTATGTATGTGTGCGTGTATGTGTGTGTGTGTGTGTGTGTGTGTGTGTGTGTGTGTGTGTGTGTCTGTGTGTGTGTGTGTGTGTGTGTGTATGTATGTGTGTGTTTGTGTGTGTGTGTGTGTGTGTGTGTATTCACCTAGTTGTACTCACCTAGTTGAGGTTGCAGGGGTCGAGTCCAAGCTCCTGGCCCCGCCTCTTCACTGGTCGCTACTAGGTCACTCTCCCTGAACCATGAGCTTTATCGTACCTCTGCTTAAAGCTATGTATGGATCCTGCCTCCACTACATCGCTTCCCAAACTATTCCACTTCCTGACTACTCTGTGGCTGAAGAAATACTTCCTAACATCCCTTTGATTCATCTGTGTCTTCAACTTCCAACTGTGTCCCCGTGTTGCTGTGTCCAGTCTCTGGAACATCCTGTTTTTGTCCACCTTGTCAATTCCTCTCAGTATCATGTCCCCACTATCTCTCCTGTCCTCCAGTGTCGTCAGTTTGATTTCCCTTAACATCTCCTCATAGGACATACCTCTTAACTCTGGGACTAGTCTTGTTGCAAACCTTTGCACTTTCTCTAGGTTCTTCACGTGCTTGGCTAGGTGTGGGTTCCAAACTGGTGCCGCATACTCCAATATGGGCCTAACATACACGGTGTACAGGGTCCTGAATGATTCCTTATTAAGATGTCGGAATGCTGTTCTGAGGTTTGCTAGGCGCCCATATGCTGCAGCAGTTATTTGGTTGATGTGCGCTTCAGGAGATGTGCCTGGTGTTATACTCACCCCAAGATCTTTTTCCTTGAGTGAGGTTTGTAGTCTCTGGCCCCCTAGACTGTATTCTGTCTGCGGTCTTCTTTGCTCTTCCCCAGTCTTCATGACTTTGCAGTTTGTGGGGTTAAACTCCAGGGGTCAATTGCTGGACCAGATCTGCAGCCTGTCCAGATCCATTTGTAGTTCTGCCTGGTCTTCGATCGAATGAATTCTTCTCATCAACTTCACGTCATCTGCAAACAGGGACACTTCGGAGTCTATTCCTCCCGTCATGTCGTTCATAAATACCAGAAACAGCACTGGTCCTAGGACTGACCCCTGTGGGACCCCGCTGGTCACAGGTGCCCACTCTGACACCTCGCCACGTACCATTACTCGCTGCCGTCTTCCTGACAAGTATTCCCTGATCCATTGCAGTGCCTTCCCTGTTATCCCTGCTCGGTCCTCCAGTTTTTGCACTAATCTCTTGTGCGGAACTGTGTCAAACGCCTTCTTGCAGTCCAAGAGAATGCAATCCACCCACCCCTCTCTCTCTTGTCTTACTGCTGTCACCATGTCATAGAACTCCAGTAGGTTTGTGACACAGGATTTCCCGTTTCTGAAACCATGTTGGCTGCTGTTGATGAGATCATTCCTTTCTAGATGTTCCACCATTCTTCTCCTGACAATCTTTTCCATGATTTTGCATGCTATACATGTCAATGACACTGGTCTGTAGTTTAGTGCTTCATATCTGTCTCCTTTTTTAAAGATTGGGACCACATTTGCTGTCTTCCATGCCTCAGGCAATCTAGCTGTTTCGATAGATGTATTAAATATTGTTGTTAGGGGTACACATAGCGCCTCTGCTCCCTCTCTCAATACCCATGGAGAGATGTTATCGGATCCCATTGCCTTTGAGGTATCTAGCTCACTCAGAAGCCTCTTCACTTCTTTCTCGGTTGTGTGCACTGTGTCCAGCACTTGGTGGTGTACTCCACCTCTCCGTCTTTCTGGAGCCCCTTCTGTCTCCTCTGTGAACACTTCTTTGAATCTCTTGTCGAGTTCCTCACATACTTCACGGTCATTTCTTGTTGTCTCTCCTTCCTTCCTTAGCCTAATTACCTGGTCCTTGACTATTGTTTTCCTCCTGATGTGGCTGTATAACAGCTTCGGGTAAGAACTGGCTTTCGCTGCTATGTCGTTTTCATATTGTCGTTGGGCCTCCCTTCTTATCAGTGCATATTCATTTCTGGCTCTACGACTGCTCTCCTTATTCTCCTGGGTCCTTTGCGTTCTATATTTCTTCCATTCCCTAGCACACTTGGTTTTTGCCTCCCTGCACCTTTGGGTGAATCATTGGCTCATCCTGGCTTTTTCATTAGTCCTGTTACCCTTGGGTACAAACCTCTCCTCAGCCACCTTGCACATTGTTGCTACATATTCCATCACCTCATTTACTGGCGTCCCTGCCAGTTCTCTATCCCACTGAACCCCGTTCAGGAAGTTCCTCATTCCCGTGTAGTCCCCTTTCTTGTAGTTAGGCTTCATTCGCCCTGGCCTTCCTGCTTCCCCCTCCACTTGTAGCTCTACTGTGTATTCGAAGCTTAAAAACCACATGATCGCTGGCCCCAAGGGGTCTTTCGTATGTGATGTCCTTAATATCTGCACTACTCAAGGTGAATACTACGTCCAGTCTTGCTGGTTCATCCTCTCCTCTCTTGTGTGTGTGTGTGTGTGTGTGTGTGTGTGTGTGTGTGTGTGTGTGTGTGTGTGTGTGTGTGTGTGTGTGTGTGTGTGTGTGTGTGTGTATGTTTGTGTGTGTGTGTGTGTGCGTGTTTTTTGCGAGGGTAGTTGCCAATTTGAGGCAGCGTGTGTAGAACTCTTCCTCTTGGACCTGCCTCTTCACTTCCTCTTGGGCGACGTGCTCTCTTTCTCTCTCTTTCTTCGTCTCTGTCTGTCTGTCTGTCTCTCTCTCTCTCTCTCTCTCTCTCTCTCTCTCTCTCTCTCTCTCTCTCTCTCTCTCTCTCTCTCTCTCTCTCTCTCTCTCTCTCTCTCTCACATTTGCTGTGAAAGTTGTCAACAATTTTAGCTTCCACGAAATAATTTATCACTCTCTTTGGAATTGTTATTTTAGCTTTAAATGTTTCTCATAACCTGTTTCCCCTCTGGCTACACATGTTTCCCCTCAGGCTACACCTGCTTCCTGTCAGGCAACACTTGTGTTCCCCTCTGGCTACACATGTTTCCCCTCAGGCTACACCTGCTTCCTGTCAGGCAACACTTGTGTTCCCCTCTGGCTACACATGTTTCCCCTCAGGCTACACCTGCTTCCTGTCAGGCAACACTTGTGTTCCCCTCTGGCTACACATGTTTCCCCTCAGGCTACACCTGTCTCCCCTCTGGCTACACATGTTTTTCCTCAGGCTACACCTGCTTTCTGTCAGGCTACACTTGTGTTCTCCTCAGGCTACATATGTTTCCCCTCAGGCTACACCTGTCTCCCCTCTGGCTACACATGTTTTCCCTCAGGCTACACCTGTTTCCCGTCAGGCTACACTTGTGTTCCCCTCAGGCTACACCTGTTTCCCCTCTGGCTACACATGTTTTCCCTCAGGCTACACCTGTTTCCCGTCAGGCTACACTTGTGTTCCCTTCATGTTTCACCTGTGTCTCCCCAGGCTACACTTGTTTCCCCTCAGGCTACACCTGTGTCGCCTCAGGCTACATTTGTTTCTCCTCAGGTTATTCCTGTGTCCCCTCAGGCTACACCTGTCCCCTCAGGCTACAATTGTGTCCATTCGTCCTGCTCTTCTACGAATAAACAGCAAATCTGACTGTGACTTTGAGTGTCTGTCACGTCGTGGCTATGTCTTCCCGTGTTCCCTTGTGTGTGGGTGTGGAGTGTGAGTGGGTCAGAGAGGAAAGTAGAAGGTGATTGAGAGGGAGTTAGATACTAGACAGGGTAGGAGGGAGTTAGATACTAGACAGGGTAGAAGGGGGTTAGATACTAGACAAGGTAGATGGGGGGTTAGATACTAGACAGGGTAGAAGGGGGTTAGATACTAGACAAGGTAGATGGGGGGTTAGATACTAGACAGGGTAGAATGGGGTTAGATACTAGACAAGGTAGAAGGGGGTTAGATATTAGGCAGGGTAGATGGGAGTTAGGTACTAGACAGGGTAGAGGGGATTAGTTACTAGACAAGGTAGAAGGGAGTTAGATACTAGACAGGGTAAAAGAGGGTTAGATATTAGACAAGGTAGAAGGAAGTTAGATACTAGACAGGGTAGAAGGGAGTTAGATACTAGACAGGGTAGGAGGGAGTTAGATACTAGACAGGGTAGGAGGGAGTTAGATACTAGACAGGGTAGAAGAGGGTTAGATATTAGACAAGGTAGAAGGATGTTAGATACTAGACAGGGTAGAAGGGAGTTAGATACTAGACAGGGTAGGAGGGAGTTAGATACTAGACAGGGTAGGAGGGAGTTAGATACTAGACAGGGTAGAAATGAGTTAGATACTAGACAGGGTAAAAGGGAGTTAGACACTAGACAGGGTAGAAAGGAGTTAGATACTAGACAGGGTAAAAGGGAGTTAGATACTAGACAGGGTAGAAGGGAGTTAGATACTAGACAGGGTAGGAGGGAGTTAGATACTAGACAGGGTAGGAGGGAGTTAGATACTAGACAGGGTAGGAGGGAGTTAGATACTAGACAGGGTAGAAAGGAGTTAGATACTAGACAGGGTAAAAGGGAGTTAGATACTAGACAGGATAGAAGGGCGTTAGATACTAGACAGGGTAAAAAGGAGTTAGACACTAGACAGGGTAGGAGGGAGTTAGATACTAGACAGGGTAGAAGAGGGTTAGATATTAGACAAGGTAGAAGGATGTTAGATACTAGACAGGGTAGAAGGGAGTTAGATACTAGACAGGGTAGGAGGGGGTTAGATACTAGACAGGGTAGAAGGGAGTTAGATACTAGACAGGGTAGGAGGGAGTTAGATACTAGACAGGGTAGAAGGGAGTTAGATACTAGACAGGGTAGAAGGGAGTTAGATACTAGACAGGGTAGAAGGGAGTTAGATACTAGACAGGGTAGGAGGGAGTTAGATACTAGACAGGGCAGGAGGGAGTTAGGTACTAGACAGGGTAGGAGGGAGTTAGATACTAGACAGGGTAGAAAGGAGTTAGATACTAGACAGGGTAAAAGGGAGTTAGATACTAGACAGGATAGAAGGGAGTTAGATACTAGACAGGGTAGGAGGGAGTTAGATACTAGACAGGGTAAAAGGGAGTTAGACACTAGACAGGGTAGGAGGGAGTTAGATACTAGACAGGGTAGAAGAGGGTTAGATATTAGACAAGGTAGAAGGATGTTAGATACTAGACAGGGTAGGAGGGAGTTAGATACTAGACAGGGTAGGAGGGAGTTATATACTAGACAGGGTAGGAGGGAGTTAGATACTAGACAGGGTAGAAAGGAGTTAGATACTAGACAGGGTAGAAGGGAGTTAGATACTAGACAGGGTAGATGGGAGTTAGATACTAGACAGGGTAGAAGGGAGTTAGATACTAGACAGGGTAGAAGGGAGTTAGATACTAGACAGGGTAGAAGGGAGTTAGATACTAGACAGGGTAGAAGGGAGTTAGATACTAGACAGGGTAGAAGGGAGTTAGATACTAGACAGGGTAGAAAGGAGTTAGATACTAGACAGGGTAAAAGGGAGTTAGATACTAGACAGGATAGAAGGGAGTTAGATACTAGACAGGGTAGGAGGGAGTTAGATACTAGACAGGGTAGAAGGGAGTTAGATACTAGACAGGGTAGAAGGGAGTTAGATACTAGACAGGGTAGAAGGGAGTTAGATACTAGACAGGGTAGAAGGGAGTTAGATACTAGACAGGGTAGAAGGGAGTTAGATACTAGACAGGGTAGAAGGGAGTTAGATACTAGACAGGGTAGAAGGGAGTTAGATACTAGACAGGGTAGAAGGGAGTTAGATACTAGACAGGGTAGGAGGGAGTTAGATACTAGACAGGGTAGAAGGGAGTTAGATACTAGACAGGGTAGAAGGGAGTTAGATACTAGACAGGGTAGAAGGGAGTTAGATACTAGACAGGGTAGAAGGGAGTTAGATACTAGACAGGATAGAAGGGAGTTAGATACTAGACAGGGTAGAAGGGAGTTAGATACTAGACAGGGTAGAAGGGAGTTAGATACTAGACAGGGTAGGAGGGAGTTAGATACTAGACAGGGTAGAAGGGAGTTAGATACTAGACAGGGTAGAAAGGGGACATATACATGGTGGTCAATATTTATTTCAGTGCCTCGCAAAATTTGAGTCATTATGTAAATTGTTCAGGATTAAGTGACTTGTGCAATGACCTCAGTTGTAGTTTGCGTCTCTGTTAAGACAACCTTTTTTTATGGTAAAACCCCTCCCCAAAATCCGAACAGAACCTAACTTAACCTAACCTAACCTAACTTAACCTAAATTAATCTAACTTAAAAGAACCTAACCTATCCTAACTTAACCTAACCTAACAGAACCTTACCTAACTTAAGCTAACCTTACCTAACCTAACTTAACCTAACCTAACTTAACAGAGCCTAACCTAACTTAAGCTAACTTTACCTAAGCTAACTTAACCTAACCTAACTTCACCTAACCTAACTTAATCTAACGTAACCTAACCTAATCTAACGTTACGTAACAACCTAACCTAACTTAACCTAACATGATCTAGCCTATCCTATCCCAATCTAATGTAACATAATGTAACCTAACCTAACATAGCATAATGTAACCTAACCTAACTTAACCAAACAGAATCTCACCTAACCTAACTTAGATTTCGAGACTAATGTTAGGTTAGATTAAAATTTTGGGATAACAAAAAAAAAATTCCCATTGGCCCAATACATAGATGTCTACATTGCTCAACACTTATAATATTGTAAAATTAACATACTAAAACTAGCAACTTCAGTAAACATAAAACAAAATCTCCAAAATAACTTTTTCAAAGGCAATTTGCCCACATAACAACAATGTTCGTTTCAAAGCTAACTTGATATTATGTTCAGAAAGCTATAAATTATCGTCTAACTCCGCCGAGGAGCTAAAGTCAACATTGTCCATATTTTCTTCCCAAACTGTCACCCAGGGCCTCCCACTCACACTCAGGCACCTATTACTTCATCTTTCCCAGTTTCAGCTGCTTTAATGACCTAGATCATTAGCTGTTTTAATGACCTGGATCATCACCTGGCAGTATAAATACTACCGAATGATGAGGGAAGGCAAATGTGAGGAGAACTGATTATGTTGTTTCAACAGCCTGGGAATCGATCCCAGGTTCATTCTGTTTGCACCATTGTGTGTGTACTCACCTACTTGTGGTTGCAGGGGCCGTGTCACAGCTCCAGGCCCTACGTCTTCGCTAGTCGCTACTAGGTCCACTCTCTCAATTCTCCATGAGCTTTATCGTATCTCTTCTTGAAGCTATGTATGGATCCTGTGTGTGTGTGTGAGAGAAAGAGATCTCATCAGGCAGACACCTCTCTCTCCTCAGTCTGCTAATGAAGCGAGCACCTCCGTTATTAATGACCCATCAGCTAGCCAATTAAACTTTAATAATGACTTCCTGAGGTCAATTAACTACCGTGTACCTTGTAATTAAAAGGCGTGTCTTTGTCGTCCTCGTTAATACCCATCAAGTGAAACCTCACAGGCGATAGTGCATAAGATAGTTGCTTCATTAAAATAGGTGTTTAGTCGATATAAATCACTGTGTGTCCTCAGAACCACTCTACAAATTTTTAATAGTTATTATTATTATTATTATTATTATTAGTGTTATTATTGTAATAATAATAATAATAATAATAATAATAATAATAATAATAATAATAATAATAATAATAATAATAATATTTAGTGAAGGGATTCAGGGAAACCGGTTATTTTCGATAACCGGGCTTGAGTCCTGGAAATGGGAAGTACAATGTCTACACTCTAAAGGAGGGGTTTGGGATATTGGCAGTTTGGAGGGATATGTTGTGTATCTTTATACGTATATACTTCTAAACTGTTGTGTTCTGAGCACCTCTGCAAAAACAGTGATTATGTGTGAGTGTGGTGAAAGTGTTGAATGATGATGAAAGTATTTTCTTTTTGGGGATTTTTTTTCTTTTTGGGTCACCCTGCCTCGGTGGGAGACGGCCGAATTGTTGAAAAAAATAATAATAATATTAATAATAATAATAATAACAATAACAATAATAATAATAACAATAATAACAGTAATAATAATAATAATAATAATAATAATAATAATAATAATAATAATAATAATAATAACAATAATAATAATAATAATAATAATAATAATAATAATAATAATAATAATAATAATAATAATAATAATAATAATAATAATAATAATAATAATAATAACAATAATAATAATAATAATAATAATAATAATAATAACAATAATAATAATAATAATAATAATAATAATAATAGTAATCCTTGGTTTTACTTGTGAAGAACAAAGACAGTAACTCACAAAGCCGCAAGCCACCCTGGCTGGCTTTGGCACTGCTCAGTGACCTCACTTCTTACTGGCTGTGATGACCTTGCCTTACCATTGACCGAAGTTTCCTTCTTTACTGATGACCAAACTTGGTTCATCAACCTCGGGGGGCGTTGACCCCCCATTAACCCGCTCCCTCTACCACAGCCTACGTCAGTCTTTCTAACAGGGAAGGGATGGTGGTAGCAGTGATAGTGGTGGTGGTGTTGTCATGTTGGTGATATCTGCTGATATCTGCTGATAGCAGGTTGATATCTGCTGATATCTGCTGATAGCAGGTTGATATCTGCTGATATCTGCTGATAGCAGGTTGATATCTGCTGATAGCAGGTTGATATCTGCTGATAGCAGGTTGATATCTGCTGATAGCAGGTTGATATCTGCTGATATCTGTTGATAGCAGGTTGATATCTGCTGATATCTGTTGATAGCAGGTTGATATCTGCTGATATCTGTTGATAACAGGTTGATATCTGCTGATATCTGTTGATAGCAGGTTGATATCTGCTGATATCTGTTGATAGCAGGTTGATATCTGCTGATATCTGTTGATAGCAGGGTCCCTCACAGTGACGTTGTACTAACTACCCACCAAACGTCTCACTACAGCCGGTCATTATAAGAGCATAAGAACATATGAAAGAAGGAACACTGCAGCAGGTTTACTGGCCCATGCAAGGCAGGTCCAAGTCTCCCACCGGCTTAAAGCAATGACCCAACCTAGTCAGGTCATGTCACATTCACTTAAGAAGGAGCACGGCATCAGACCTACTAGCACAAGCTAGTCACGTCCAACTCATACCCAGCCATGTATTTATCTAACTTATTTTTAAAAATACACAACGTTGTGGGAAACAAGCAGGTTGCAACACTAGGGTTGGAAACAGTAAATGTATAAAAGGCATTCAGCATGAAGTTATAAATAAAGACAATAGATCAGGTCAGCAAACAAAGGGGGACAGCAGAGGGCAGCAAGGGACTAGCTCCCTTAAGGTTTACTATACTAATAGCAGGAGTGTAAGAAATAATATAGATGAGCTAAGATTAATTGCAAGTGCAGGAAACATAGATATTATTGCTATAACAGAGACCTGGCTCAATCTGAAAGATAGAGAGATGCCCTCTGAATGTCACATACAAGGCTATAAATTATTCCACACTGACAGGGTCAACAGGAAAGGTGGTGGAGTAGCGATGTATGTCAGAGACAATTTAAATTGTTGTGTTAGACAAGATATTAAATTAGAAGCGTCAGCCACTGAATCTGTTTGGTTACAGCTTCTCGAGGGCCGAGAAAAACTAATTTTGGGTGTGATTTACAGGGCCCCAAATCTTGATAGGGAGTGCAGTAAACTTCTATGGGACGAAATTCGTAAGGCATCTACATACGAAAATGTTGTGCTAATGGGAGATTTCAACTATAGACAGATTGACTGGAGCAATTTGACAGGAAATTTAGAGTCAGGTGACTTTCTTGATACGATCCAGAATTGTTTTTTAAAACAGTTTGTGACAGAGCCAACTAGGGGAAACAACCTCCTTGACTTGGTTTTTGCCAGTAGGGAAACACTAATTAATAATCTTGAGGTTAATGATGAGCTTGGGGAAAGTGATCACAAATCACTCAGTTTTAATATATCATGGAATTCCCCTAATAATGGCAATCCAGTCTCTGTCCCTGACTTCCGCTTGGCTGATTTCATAGGACTGAAAAATTACTTAGGTGGGCTGAACTGGAATGACCTGACTAAGGGTCAGGTAGGTGGTGATGGTTGCCGATATGACGCTTTCCAGGGCATAGTTCTAGCTGCTCAGTCAAATTATGTTCCAAATAGGGAAATCAGATCAAACAAAAATGATCCTAAATGGATGAACAATAGATTAAAATATCTAATTGGTCAAAAGAGAGGCATATATAGGCAAATCAAAAGAGGGGAGGGGCAATTAAGAAATCGATATATTCAGTTAAAGAGAGAAATAAAAAAAAGGAATTAGAAAAGCAAAAAGAGATTATGAGGTTAAAGTTGCAAGAGATTCGAAGACTAACCCAAAAGGATTCTTTCAGGTATACAGAAGTAAGCTCAGGGACAAGATAGGCCCACTCAAAAGTTGTTAGGTAAGACATATATGCAACAGTTAGACAACTTTATTCCGAAACGTTTCGCCTACACAGTAGGCTTCTTCAGTCGAATACAGAAAGTAGGCAGGAACAGTAGAGATGTGAAGACGATGTAATCAGTCCATCACCCTTGTAGTCGTAGAATTTGAGGTTGTCAGTCCCTCAGCCTGGAGAAGTTCAGTTCCATAGTCAGGAACTATCCGAAGATCAAGCGACAGTGCGGAGACTTACTCTCGGAAGGAGAGGTGCAGAGTAGTAGTAGTAGTAGTAGTAGTAGTAGTGGCTACATTCTCACTACTACTACTACTACTACTACTACTCTGCACCTCTCCTTCCGACAGTATTTAAGTCTCCGCACTGTCGCTTGATCTTCAGATAGTTCCTGACTATGGAACTGAACTTCTCCAGGCTGAGGGACTGACAACCTCAAATTCTACGACTACAAGGGTGATGGACTGATTACATCGTCTTCACATCTCTACTGTTCCTGCCTACTTTCTGTATTCGACTGAAGAAGCCTACTGTGTAGGCGAAACGTTTCGGAATAAAGTTGTCTAACTGTTGCATATGTGTCTTACCTAACAACCTGTCGGTATTGTATACCATTTTGATGTTCACTCAAAAGTTCCTCGGGTCAGCTCACTGACAGTGATAAGGAAATGTGTAGAAGTTTTAACACATACTTCCTCTCAGTTTTTACACAGGAGGATACCAGCGATATTCCAGAAATGATAAATTATGTGGAACAGGACGATAATAAACTGTGCACGATTAGGGTCACAAGTGACATGGTCCTTAGGCAAATAGATAAATTAAAACCTAACAAATCCCCAGGCCCTGATGAACTGTATGCCTAGTATGGGCCAACAGGCCTGCTGCAGTGTTCCTCCTTTCTTATGTTCTTATGTTCTTATGTTCTAAAGGAATGTAAAGAGGAGCTTAGCAAACCTTTGGCTAATCTTTTCAACATATCACTACAAACTGGCATGGTGCCAGATAAGTGGAAAATGGCAAATGTGATACCTATTTTCAAAGCAGGTGACAGGTCCTTAGCTTCGAACTATAGACCAATAAGCCTAACCTCCATAGTGGGAAAATTTATGGAATAAATAATTGCCGAGGCAGTTCGTAGCCACCTTGAAAAGCATAAATTAATCAACGAATCTCAGCATGGTTTTACAAAGGGGCGTTCCTGCCTTACGAATTTATTAATTTTTTTCACTAAGGTATTTGAGGAGGTAGATCATGGTAATGAATATGATATTGTGTATATGGACTTCAGTAAGGCTTTTGACAGGGTCCCACATCAGAGACTATTGAGGAAAATTAAGACATATGGAATAGGAGGAGAAATTTTTTCCTGGATAGAGGCATGGTTGACAAATAGGCAGCAGAGAGTTTGCATAAATGGGGAGAAATCAGAGTGGGGAAGCGTCACGAGCGGTGTTCCACAGGGGTCAGTGTTGGGGCCCCTGCTGTTCACAATCTACATAAACGACATAGATGAGGGCATAAAGAGCGACATCAGCAAGTTTGCCGATGACACCAAAATAGGCCGTCGAATTCATTCTGACGAGGACATTAGAGCACTCCAGGAAGATTTGAATAGACTGATGCAGTGGTCGGAGAAGTGGCAGATGCAGTTTAATATAGACAAATGCAAAGTTCTAAATGTTGGACAGGACAATAACCATGCCACATATAAACTAAATAATGTAGATCTTAATATTACGGATTGCGAAAAAGATTTAGGAGTTCTGGTTAGCAGTAATCTGAAACCAAGACAACAGTGCATAAGTGTTCGCAATAAAGCTAATAGAATCCTTGGCTTCATATCAAGAAGCATAAATAATAGGAGTCCTCAGGTTGTTCTTCAACTCTATACATCCTAGGTTAGGCCTCATTTAGATTATGCTGCACAGTTTTGGTCACCGTATTACAGAATGGATATAAAGTTGATCCCATGTATCAGAAACCTTCCCTATGAGGATAGACTAAGGGCCCTGAATCTGCACTCTCTAGAAAGACGTAGAATTAGGGGGGATATGATTGAGGTGTATAAATGGAAGACAGGAATAAATAAAGGGGATGTAAATAGTGTGCTGAAAATATCTAGCCTAGACAGGACTCGCAGCAATGGTTTTAAGTTAGAAAAATTCAGATTCAGGAAGGATATAGGAAAGTACTGGTTTGGTAATAGAGTTGTGGATGAGTGGAACAAACTCCCAAGTACAGTCCTAGAGGCCAGAACGTTGTGTAGCTTTAAAAATAGGTTGGATAAATACATGAGTGGGTGTGGGTGGGAGTTGGACCTGATTAGCTTGTGCTACCAGGACGGTTGCCGTGTTCCTCCCTTAAGTCAAGGTGACATGACCTGACTATGTTGGGTGCATTGGCTTAAGCCGGTAGGAGACTTGGACCTGCCTCGCATGGGCCAGTAGGCCTGCTGCAGTGTTCCTTCGTTCTTATGTTCTTATGTTTTAGCTTCTATGACGGTACTCGAGCGTTTGTTCCACTTATCCACAACTCTATTACCAAACCAGTGCTTTCCTATATCCTTCCTGAATCTGAATTTTTCCAACTTAAAACCATTGCTGCTAGTCCTTTCTAGGCTAGATATTTTTAGCACGCTATTTACATCCCCTTTATTTATTCTTGTTTTTAATTTATACATCTCATAAATAACAAAAAAGGCACAATACCGTGACTGGAACGATACACAAATAACCCGCACATAAAAGAGAGAAGCTTACGACGACGTTTCGGTCCGACTTGGACCATTGATAAAGTCACACTTCTGGTTAGTGTGACTTTGTCAATGGTCCAAGTCGGACCGAAACGTCGTCGTAAGCTTCTTTCTTTTATGTGCGGGTTATTTGTGTATACACCTCAATCATATCCCACCTAATTCTACGCCTTTCTAGAAAGTACAGATTCAGGGTCCTCAGCCAGTCTTCATAGGGAAGATTTCTGATACTTGAGATCAACTTTGTCATCCTCCTTTGTAGGTTTTCCAGTGCATTTATGTACATTATGTAATACGATGTACTCACCTAATTATGGTTGCTGGGGTTGATTCACAGCTTCTGACCCCACTCACAGCTCCTGTGTCAGTTTATGTATTACAGTGGTCGTAAATTTCCACTAGTCTCTCTCCTCCGCTCCAAAGAGTTGATATTAGAACGTAAGAACATAAGATTGAAGGAGCACTGTGGCAGGCCTACTGACCCATGCCAGACAGGTCCAAGTCTCGCATGGGCCAGTAGGCCTTCTGCAGTGTTCCTCCATTCTTATTTTCTTAAGTCACACCCGCTCAAGAAGGAAGGAACACACGTGCAACAGTTAGGTATCTTTATTGTTGACACGTTTCGCCTACACAGTAGGTTTCTTCAGTCAAATACAAAGGCAGCAGGTATAATAGTGAAATGAAGATGATGTAATCAGTCCATTAACCTTGTAGAAGAAGTATTTGAGGTGGTCAGTCCCTCAGTCTGGAGCAGAGCTCAGCTCCATGGTCTGGAATGATATGAAGGTGAAGCACGAGACTGGAGTATTTTGTGTCATTTTCAGAAAGGTGTATTCAGTATGTTGTTGCATTTCCACCACTTTCAAAGACTTTATTGACACTGTGCAGGCAGTAAAGAATCGTCGTAACTTTTCCAGACTCTGATATCTCTCCTGCCTGGAAGGGAGGAGCTGTGAACGTCGAACGGTATTCCGAACGAGAGAGCACAGGAGGTTTCAATCGTGTTACCTGTAAAGTAAAAGGACACAAGTGCAACTAATGTGACATTTTATTGTGGCAATGTTTCGCTCTCCAAGAGCTTTATCAAGCCATTACAAACAATATGTATGTATAATGTTCGCCAAGACCGTAGTCCTGGCACGGGTCTCAATCTTGCGATGACCCGTCTCTGGCTCCCGAGGGAGAAAAGTTTCTACAATGATGCGACATATGCTGTTCAAGCACTCTTCTGGTCAGTTCAACTGGTGCATCTCATAAGCGACAACACCGTATGTACTCCTAACTAAGGACACTAGCGAGGAGGAGAATATGTCGTTATCACAGGCAACAGCTTGTCTGGTTCGTTGACTCCATAGTACACTAGTGTGGCCGCAGTCATCTCTGGGTCCTCTTCGGGAGGGAATATCACTCCTAGTTGCCTGCGGAGTGTCTCAGTAACTTCGCACTCCAGAAGATAGTGTGTTAGGGGCCGCTGGACAACGTGCTGACAGTACTGGCACATCTCCTCCTCAGCCTTGTCTACCATCATCTTGGCTGTGGGAAAGCCCAAACGAAGCCGATGGATGGCGGTACACTGCGCTCTGGACCAGCTTCTATCATATGGAGGGGGTTCTCCCTGAGTCGCTGCTCGGTACCACTGTTGAGATGGGGTATCACCTAAGACCTCCCCCATAAGTTTCATGGCTCTGGCAGCCACCAGTTTGGTCTGTCGTAGGCTGATTGGGACAGTAATCCCAACATGTGGATAGTCTGTTGCTGCCTTGGCTGCATCATCTGCCGCCTCATTTCCCCGGATGCCAGCATGGCTGGGGATCCAGTTCAATGTCGATCTGTTACCCTGAACTTCTAAGGCTGTCATTATGCTCAGGATCGATGTGATGAGGTGAACATTGTCCTGTGGTTGAGGATGGGAGAGGGCATTGATTGCAGACGTGGAATCAACATGTATGACAGGTCGGAGTCGATGTCGTAGGGCATGTGACAATGCCTGCTGAATCGCCACCAGCTCAGCTTGAAGGATCGTGCAGTGGTCAGGGAGTCGCCAGCCTTGTGTGTGACCATTGTAGTACACTCCAGCTGCTGCTCTCTTCCTGTCAGGGTCGACAGAACCATCTGTGAAATACACTGCACATGTGCCTCCCTCTGCCAGTGCCATGCTTGTCTCAGCATGATTGCTGAGAGTGTCTTGACTGCAGAGACGCTTAGAGATGGGTAGCTGCATGATGCAAACATCGGCTGGATCTGGGCGCCAGGGAGGTGGTGGATGGTACCCACCAACAGGAAGGTCACAACTCTTCTCAAGGAGTAGTTGTATAGGCAGCAGCTTCCGCCCAGCAGCACAAAACGAACGAATCCAGGAGTAGTCCGTGAAGAGTGTGGGATCTTGTGCCATGGTTGTCAATATCCGTCTCCTTAGTGGGGTACCTTGCTGCCTGTGCAGAATCGTGGCCACTTTGCAGGCGTTTATGTATCTTACTCTGTCAGCCAAGGAAGGAAGCCAGGCCTCAGATCTGAGACATACTGTTTTGGTCCAGATGGGGGCCCCAAGCATAGTTCTTATCGCCTGATTTTGTACGACCTCCACTCTTTGCCTGCTCTGCGGGAAGAGATGAGCTAACGCCGGTGCACCGTAGTCAATGAGCGAGCGTATAGCTTGTATATAGTACAAGCGAAGTACATCTTTGCTTGCCCCTGCACGGTGCCTCGTCATGGCTCTCATGGCGTTGAGTCTGAGTAGAGCACGTGACCTGACATACTCGGCCTGTTTCTGAAAGGTCAGCTTTTTATCAATGTAGATTCCCAAGTACAGGTAGGAGCCTGTCCACTCAAGTTCTATATCCTGAATACGTAATCTATTCACAGGATCTGGTCCCTTGAACATCATTGCAAGAGATTTCTCGGCCGAGATCTTGAGGCCTAGTTCCTTGCAAGACTGCGTAATTAGGTCCAAAGCTCTCTGAGCCTGTCGTTCTAAATTGCCTTTCCCATTCACTACGAGTGCAAGATCATCAGCATAGCTGAGGAGCTGTGTACCACTATGAAAGGGAAGGCTCACAAGTTCCTGCATAAGGATGTTAAACAGGGTAGGACTGAGCACACCTTGTGGCGTACCGTTTTCCAGGGATTTAAAGGAAGAGTAGTGTCCCTGAAAGCTGACACAGGCCTGCCTGCCCCTAAGGTAGGACTCTATCCAGGCCAGGAGGCGTCCTTTGATTCCTTTCCGAGCTAGTATTGCCAGAATTGCTGTGGGGCTGGCTAGCTCAAATGCCTTTTCAAGGTCGAGGTAGACGACAATACTAGGTTTTTTGTTACTGTCAGCAATCTGGCTTAGTAGAGTGGTTATGCACTCTGCTGTACCCACTCCTTTGGTGAAGCCAAATATGTGATGATGAGAGGGTCCAAGTTTCCATAGTAGGCGGTTTAACACCATCCTCTCAGCAGTCTTGGCTAAGCAGCTGGTCAGCGATATGGGTCTCATACTGCCTGGGTCCTTCGGCTTTGGAATTGGTACGATGGTAGCTTTCTTCCAAGCTGCTGGGAGTGTCCTGGCCCTCCACGACTTGTTAATGACGTCTAGTATGGCCTCCCATCCACTCTGCCCAGCCCGTGCAATCATGGAGTATGTAACACCATCGATGCCCGGGGCAGTGTCACCTGTGTTCTTAATGGCACGTCGGAGTTCCAAGTCCGTGAGGTCTTCATCAGTCACATCTTCCGATTCACATGCAGCTTGTATCGTTAGCTGGCGCTGTGGCAGAAGATCCGTCTGTATATTCCGGATGTCCTGTGGGAGCTGAGTGGATGCTCCCCTGGAAGTGAAAAGCTCCACTAGTTTCTCAGCTTCCTGGGATGGGTTCGGGTGTGCTGGTGGCCTCGGCTTGCTCTTGCCATTTGCTATGTTGAGTTTGCCCCATATCTCAGATAAGGTGGTGTGATGCCCGAATGTTGAGCACCACTCAAGCCATTTCTCAGTTTTTACTCTGAGAGAGACTCTGCGGGCATGCTGCACAATGGCTCTCAGAGTATTCCTGTTCTCTGCCGTAGGGTTACGCCTGTATAGCTTCCTAAAAGAGTTGATGCGGTGGTTCTGCTCCCGCACCTCGTCGTTGTAGAACCACCAGTCTCTTTTGTGAGTGCATCCTGCGGACTTCTTTGGAATTGCGCACTCTGCTGCCTGGATGAGAACAGTGATTAGCTCCTGTTCAGCTGTATCACAGTCTTCAGATAGAGAGTATGTGGACCACCAGTCATGAAGATAATCCTGGAACACCTTCCAGTTGGCCCTCTTTACGTCCCATCTAGGAGGCAGCACAACTGTGGGAGGCCTGTTGAAGTTGAAGGTGGTGATATCACACTGCAAAGTGGTCACTGACAAGGTGAGGATGAGTTTCCCATGTGGCTCCTGCTGCGAGTTGTCTTGACCCGAAGGTAAGGTCGAGGCAGCCACCCAACAGGTGTGTGGGGTCTCCATTGTTTAGCAACTTTACCTCTGGAATATCGTGTAGGAGCATTGCTATGTGTCTGCCAGCAGCATTGGTTGCTGAGTGAGAGTGCAGCATTGGGTGATGTGCGTTGAAATCTCCACCCACAATAATACACTCAGTGCGTGCTAGTGCGAGGAGCTCTGCAATGTCAAGGGTGTGTCTTGGGTTCTTGTAGATGTTATAGATGGTAATGGGCGCCCCAGGTATGTGCACAAGGATGGCCTGTACCTCGACATCCTCCCCACAGTCCACAGGGTTGGCTATAACCTCGTGAGGTATTGTATTGGATACAAATACAGCTGTGCCTCTGCAGTGAACGCCCGGGTCCGTGTGCCGAAAATACCCAGCAAAACCGAGTAGTCTTGGGCACATAGTCGGGACAGTCAGAGTTTCTTGTAGCAAGACGATATCAACCCGATCCCGAATTACTGCCTCCAGCAAGAGGTGCTGTTTGCCCCTAAGGCCCTGAATGTTCCACTGTAGGACCTTGAGGGTGTGATTTGGTACCGAGGTTATTCCATCGATGTTGTTTCCTGAGCTGGAGACTGAGTCCTGCCCGCTCTGAGAACCTGCAAATTCATGGCATCCACTGTCTCCTCTTTGGTCAGAAAGCACACTCTCAGGAGCGTACTGACCATCTGCCGGAATGCGCTCTGTTGTTCCGTGGAGTTGATTGTGTTGCAAATAAGATCTGTGAACACCTTGATGAGTGCTACGAGATCCTCCCTGGTGAGGGCCTGCTTTGGAGTTGGGTTCGAAAGAGTGGATATTATCTGGGTTGTTGTGGTCTGTAGGGTCTGCTGAGGGTTGGATTTCTTTATTGTATGCACCGTGGTCTGTTGCTGTATACCAGGTTGGGTAGCCGGGATCTCCTGGTGAGGTGCCAGTTGAGTCTGCAAAGTGCCTGTGCCGGGTAAGGAGTGCCTGCGTTGTCGTGCTATGGCCGGTGGGGGCTCGTTTAGTGCCGCCTGCTGATCGCATTGACCAGATGCACCCTGTTGACGCCTCCTGTTCCTCTTGTTTCTGTTTCTTCGTTGAGGTAGGGGTGCAGGAGGTTCTTGACCTTGACGCCTGGTTGAAGCTTCTAGGGTTGGGAATTCCTGGGCATTGACTTGGGTTAGCTGCTGAGAGATCTGCGGTATGGCAGGGTTCTCTGCACCCATCGTTTGCTGAGAGTGATGATCCGTCGTAGCCTGTTGCCGAGTTTTTGGCGTCTTCCAGACTCCTTGAATTCTGGCGAGCCTCTCGGGGCATCGAGGTTTCCAGGCATGGTGTTTCTGCCTGCAGTTCGGGCATTGTGGAGTGGGTGGCGATGCATTTTTCAGCTTGGTGATGCATTCCTCGGTAGGGTGGTGCTGGCTGCAGACACCGCAGATTACTCTGTTTGGACAGAGTGCACCCAGGTGTCCATAACGCTGACACTTGAAACAGCGAACTGGTTCTGCTGTGAAGGTCCTGACATCGTACCTGCCCCAAGAACCGAGGTCCAGCTGGGATGGCAGTGGTCCTACATGCTGAATGAGGACCTGTCGGGTTGGTGCATTGCCTGCCGTCTTTACCTTGAGACGTTGAGCTGACACCACACTGGGGTGAGCTGCTACTGCCTCGATGGGCATCATCAGCGGGTATCGCATCACTACACCCTTGGTGATCTTCTGCCGAGAGTCCAGTTCTTCCAGGGTGAATCAGCGATCTGTCTCCATGACTCTCTTCAAGGTGGTATACTACTACTACTACTACTACCACTAGTGAACATCGAAATAGTACCTCACTAGTATTGCACTTCACTCTGAGCCTATATATACCCTCTGTGTCCATGTATTGTTTGTAATGGCTTGATAAAGTTCCTGGAGAGCGAAACGTTGCCACAATAAAATGTCACATTAGTTGCACTTGTGTCCTTTTACTTTACATATTGTCGGTAATTCTACCAACTTTATCACAGTCGTGTTACCACTGGAATTAGTTCTCTTGTTGTGAAAGTTCACGTTATCCTCTGTGGCATTTTTCTGGCCGTTGCCACCTGTTGGCCCAGAATGGACCAATAGGCCTACTGCAGTGTTCCTCCTTTCTTATGTTCAACCGGAGTGCCTCAGGTTAGAGGCCAGGGGTGACCTGACTGGTTGGGTTGACCCAGGGGTGACCTGACTGTATACAAAAGATGAGGTAATCAGTCCCTCGGCCTTGGAGTTAGTGTTCACAGCATCGTGGTGGAGGAGAATCTGGAGCAAAGGCAAGAAGACTGGCGTTTATATATAACCGCCAGTCTTCTTGCCTTTGCTCCAGATTCTCCTCCACCACGATGCTGTGAACACTAACTCCAAGGCCGAGGGACTGATTACCTCATCTTTTGTATATAGTTCTACTGTCTTCCTATTATGTCCTAGAATCTGTATTGATAAAGCCACTGGATGGCGAAACGTCTACAATAAAGATATCCAGATGTTGCACATGTGTCTTAACTTTCATATTGTCGGTATTTTATACCTTTCTTGCACAACTTGTCAGACACTGCAACATCATGGAATCTTGGTTCAGAGGACATCTACAAGACCTTCTTCACGGCTGCTGCAACTAACCCATCTCTTTGGGAAGGACCTACTTCCACTGGGAAATCCCGCCTACCAGTGACTGCCCTCGTCTGCTGCCCGTCCCTTCCACTGACGCCTATATAAACGCCAGTCTTCTTGCCTTTGCTCCAGATTCTCCTCCACCACGATGCTGTGAACACTGTGACCTGACTGGCTGGATTGACCCAGGGGTGAACTGACTGGCTGGACTGACACAAGGGTGACCTGACTGGTTGGACTGACACAGGGGTGACCTGACTGCCTGGATTGACACAGGGGTGACCTGACTGGCTGGGTTGACCTGGCTCAGTGCAATGATACCTTCGTGCTCAAATTGAAATAATGAGGTTCAAATATACTGCATGAACGATAAAGGGGTTCAAGTGAGCTGTAACGTGACTCGTTTTGGCCGGGAACACCGCTACGTTCCTCTCATCTGTGAACCTCTCAACAAGTTTAGTCTCTCCATGGAGAACTTAATGCCTGTAGGAAGGTTCAGGGTTTCAAGGTGACACTACGTCACTGCAAGAGTCGTGTCCACCAGATGAACAGGACGGGCACCTCAAAAGACGCAAATAGGACGCTAGCTCTCCAAAACACTCTAATAGGACACCAACTCTCCATTGGCTCATTAAAGCACGTCAGTAGGTCTGCTGCAGTGGTCCTCCCTTCTTATATATAATTCAGAGAACCAGGAAGTTGATAAATTAGACACATTTGCAATACTTGGGTATCTTTATTGAATTGAAACGTTTCGCCACTGTGTGGCGAAACGTTTCAGCCCAGTACAAAGAAGAAAGGTAAAATCAGAAGGAGTTTGAGGTAATTAGTCCCTCAAGATTGATGAACTGATTACATTGACTCAGGCTGAGGGACTGATTACCTCAAACTCCTGATTTTCATCATTCTTCATTCTATGGACTGATGAAGCCACTGTAGGGGCGAAACGTTTCCACACTAAAGATACCCAAGTGTTGCACGTGTGTGTAATATGCAGAATTGTAATTATCTGCACGACAGATGCACTTTTCTGGAAACATCTTAAGAAGCTAATGTATCATTATTATAGGCGGACCATCCGGCGTCTCTCTTCCAACACCAGTACGACCTTTAACCTGCGTCCAGAGTTTGTCTACAAGTCCGTCTTAGCAGGAACACTTTACTAGGGAGAGTTCTAAGTGCTGGTGAAAGTAACTGTATTACTATGGCCATGGAATGTCATGACTATGCTTGTTCTTATGTCATGACTATGTTTGTTCTTATGTCATGACTATGTTTGTTCTTATGTCATGACTATGTTTGTTCTTATGTCATGACTATGTTTGTTCTTATGTCATGACTATGTTTGTTCTTATGTCATGACTATGTTTGTTCTTATGCCATGACTATGTTTGTTCTTATGTCATGACTATGCTTGTTCTTATGTCATGACTATGTTTGTTCTTATGTCATGACTATGTTTGTTCTTATGTCATAAGAACATAAGAAGAACATAAGAACGAAGGAACACTGCAGAAGGTCTACTGGCCCATGCGAGGCAGGTCCAAGTCTCCTACCGGCTTAAGCCAATGCACCCAACCTAGACAGGTCAGGTCACACTGACTTAAGGGAGGAACACGGCAACCGACCTGACTATGTTTGTTCTTATGTCATGACTATGTTTGTTCTTATGTCATGACTATGTTTGTTCTTATGTCATGACTATGTTTGTTCTTATGTCATGACTATGTTTGTTCTTATGTCATGACTATGTTTGTTCTTATGTCATGACTATGTTTGTTCTTATGTCATGACTATGTTTGTTCTTATGTCATGACTATGCTTGTTCTTATGTCATGACTATGTTTGTTCTTATGCCATGACTATGTTTGTTCTTATGTCATGACTATGCTTGTTCTTATGTCATGACTATGTTTGTTCTTATGTCATGACTATGTTTGTTCTTATGTCATGACTATGTTTGTTCTTATGTCATGACTATGCTTGTTCTTATGTCATGACTATGTGCTTATGTCATGACTATGTTTGTTCTTATGTCATGACTATGTTTGTTCTTATGTCATGACTATGCTTGTTCTTATGTCATGACTATGTTTGTTCTGATGTCATGACTATGTTTGTTCTGATGTCATGACTATGTTTGTTCTTATGCCATGACTATGTTTGTTCTTATGCCATGACTATGTTTGTTCTTATGCCATGACTATGTTTGTTCTTATGTCATGACTATGTTTGTTCTTATGTCATGACTATGTTTGTTCTTATGCCATGACTATGTTTGTTCTTATGTCATGACTATGTTTGTTCTTATGTCATGACTATGTTTGTTCTTATGTCATGACTATGTTTGTTTGTTCTTATGCCATGACTATGTTTGTTCTTATGTCATGACTATGTTTGTTCTTATGTCATGACTATGTTTGTTCTTATGCCATGACTATGTTTGTTCTTATGCCATGACTATGTTTGTTCTTATGCCATGACTATGTTTGTTCTTATGTCATGACTATGTTTGTTCTTATGCCATGACTATGTTTGTTCTTATGTCATGACTATGTTTGTTCTTATGCCATGACTATGTTTGTTCTTATGCCATGACTATGTTTGTTCTTATGTCATGACTATGTTTGTTCTTATGCCATGACTATGTTTGTTCTTATGTCATGACTATGTTTGTTCTTATGCCATGACTATGTTTGTTCTTATGCCATGACTATGTTTGTTCTTATGTCATGACTATGTTTGTTCTTATGCCATGACTATGTTTGTTCTTATGTCATGACTATGTTTGTTCTTATGCCATGACTATGTTTGTTCTTATGCCATGACTATGTTTGTTCTGATGTCATGACTATGTTTGTTCTTATGCCATGACTATGTTTGTTCTTATGTCATGACTATGTTTGTTCTTATGCCATGACTATGTTTGTTCTTATGCCATGACTATGTTTGTTCTTATGTCATGACTATGTTTGTTCTTATGTCATGACTATGTTTGTTCTTATGTCATGACTATGTTTGTTCTTATGTCATGACTATGTTTGTTTGTTCTTATGCCATGACTATGTTTGTTCTTATGTCATGACTATGTTTGTTCTTATGTCATGACTATGTTTGTTCTTATGTCATGACTATGTTTGTTCTTATGTCATGACTATGTTTGTTCTTATGTCATGACTATGTTTGTTCTTATGTCATGACTATGTTTGTTTGTTCTTATGCCATGACTATGTTTGTTCTTATGCCATGACTATGTTTGTTCTTATGTCATGACTATGTTTGTTCTTATGTCATGACTATGTTTGTTCTTATGTCATGACTATGTTTGTTCTTATGTCATGACTATGTTTGTTCTTATGTCATGACTATGTTTGTTCTTATGTCATGACTATGTTTGTTCTTATGCCATGACTATGTTTGTTCTTATGTCATGACTATGTTTGTTCTTATGTCATGACTATGTTTGTTCTTATGTCATGACTTATGTCATGACTATGTTTGTTCTTATGTCATGACTATGTTTGTTCTTATGTCATGACTATGTTTGTTCTTATGTCATGACTATGTTTGTTCTTATGTCATGACTTATGTCATGACTATGTTTGTTCTTATGTCATGACTATGTTTGTTCTTATGTCATGACTATGTTTGTTCTTATGTCATGACTATGTTTGTTCTTATGTCATGACTATGTTTGTTCTTATGTCATGACTATGTTTGTTCTTATGTCATGACTATGTTTGTTCTTATGTCATGACTATGTTTGTTCTTATGTCATGACTATGTTTGTTCTTATGTCATGACTATGTTTGTTCTTATGCCATGACTATGTTTGTTCTTATGTCATGACTATGTTTGTTCTTATGTCATGACTATGTTTGTTCTTATGTCATGACTATGTTTGTTTGTTCTTATGTCATGACTATGTTTGTTCTTATGTCATGACTATGTTTGTTCTTATGTCATGACTATGTTTGTTCTTATGTCATGACTATGTTTGTTCTTATGTCATGACTTATGTCATGACTATGTTTGTTCTTATGTCATGACTATGTTTGTTTGTTCTTATGTCATGACTATGTTTGTTCTTATGTCATGACTATGTTTGTTCTTATGTCATGACTATGTTTGTTCTTATGTCATGACTATGTTTGTTCTTATGTCATGACTATGTTTGTTCTTATGTCATGACTATGTTTGTTCTTATGTCATGACTATGTTTGTTCTTATGTCATGACTATGTTTGTTCTTATGTCATGACTATGTTTGTTCTTATGCCATGACTATGTTTGTTCTTATGTCATGACTATGTTTGTTTGTTCTTATGTCATGACTATGTTTGTTCTTATGTCATGACTATGTTTGTTCTTATGTCATGACTATGTTTGTTCTTATGTCATGACTATGTTTGTTCTTATGCCATGACTATGTTTGTTCTTATGTCTTATGTTTGTTCATGACTATGTTTGTTCTTATGTCA
>NC_091320.1:32443921-32463921 GCF_038502225.1 Cherax quadricarinatus | reverse complement strand
TATATATATATATATATTTTTTCAACAAGTCGGTCGTCTCCTACCGAGGCAGGGTGACCCAAAAAAAAAGAAAGAAAATCCCCAAAAAGAAAATACTTTCATCATCATTCAACACTTTCACCACACTCACACATCATCACTGCTTTTGCAGAGGTGCTCAGAATACAACAGTTTAGAAGCATATACGTATAAAGATACACAACATATCCCTCCAAACTGCCAATATCCCAAACCCCTCCTTTAAAGTGCAGGCATTGTACTTCCCATTTCCAGGACTCAAGTCCGACTATATGAAAATAACCGGTTTCCCTGAATCCCTTCACTAAATATTACCCTGCTCACACTCCAACAGATCGTCAGGTCCCAAGTATCATTCGTCTCCATTCACTCCTATCTAACACGCTCATGCACGCTTGCTGGAAGTCCAAGCCCCTCACCCACAAAACCTCCTTTACCCCCTCTTTCCAACCCTTTCGAGGACGACCCCTACCCCTCTTTCCTTCCCCTATAGATTTATATGCTTTCCATGTCATTCTACTTTGATCCATTCTCTCTAAATGACCAAACCACCTCAACAACCCCTCTTCTGCCCTCTGACTAATGCTTTTATTAACTCCACACCTTCTCCTAATTTCCACACTCCGAATTTTCTGCATAATATTTACACCACACATTGCCCTTAGACAGGACATCTCCACTGCCTCCAACCGTCTCCTCGCTGCTGCATTTACCACCCAAGCTTCACACCCATATAAGAGTGTTGGTACTACTATACTTTCATACATTCCCTTCTTTGCCTCCATAGATAACGTTTTTTGACTCCACATATACCTCAACGCACCACTCACCTTTTTTCCCTCATCAATTCTATGATTAACCTCATCCTTCATAAATCCATCCGCCGACACGTCAACTCCCAAGTATCTGAAAACATTCACTTCTTCCATACTCCTCCTCCCCAATTTGATATCCAATTTTTTCTTTATCTAAATCATTTGATACCCTCATCACCTTACTCTTTTCTATGTTCACTTTCAACTTTCTACCTTTACACACATTCTCAAACTCATCCACTAACCTTTGCAATTTTTCTTTAGAATCTCCCATAAGCACAGTATCATCAGCAAAA
Organism: Cherax quadricarinatus; assembly: GCF_038502225.1. Lineage (NCBI taxonomy): Eukaryota > Metazoa > Arthropoda > Malacostraca > Decapoda > Parastacidae > Cherax > Cherax quadricarinatus. Next base: position 32,462,792 of record NC_091320.1, on the reverse strand, counting down.
AGTAACTGTGTCAATTCCCATTTTGAATTTGATTCCCCATAATTTAATCCCACCCCTCTCCCGAACACCCTAGCATTTACTTCTTTTACAACCCCATCTATAAATATATTAAACAACCATGGTGACATTACACATCCCTGTCTAAGACCTACTTTTACCGGGAAGTAGTCTCCCTCTCTTCTACACACACATATATATATATATATATATATATATATATATATATATATATATATATATATATATATATATATATATATATATATATATATATATATATATATATATATATATAAATTAGTAATAAGGATATAAGATCACTCGTACCCACGAGGGCCTCGCAAGCAAGAAAGCGTAACCTAGTCAGTTTGACAGAGTGGAATATAAATAGAGCAGGGTACACCTTGCCACTCATTCCTCTCAGTCAGTCAACTTTCAACTCTGTCAAACTGTCTGACGCTCGCTGGCTGAGGCACCATTTGCAACATTACGCCAATTTGCGGGGAAATATATATATTGCGACGGGCGTTCCCTGCATGATTACGGCGGAGAGTGGTGGCTGGTGGGTTAGATGAGTGGATAAGTTGATGGATGAGTTGATGGATGACTGGATGGATGGGTGGATGAGTGGGTGAATGAGTGGGTAGATGAGTGGGTAGATGAGAAAATATTAATTGTTGCATAAAAACAGGTATAAAAATAGATGGAGCAGTAACAGAGTCTGTTTGGGTAGAGTTCGTGGAGGGTCAAGAAAAACTAATTCTAGGTGTAATATACCGACCTCCAGGCTTGGATCACGATAGAGGGAGACTTCTTTGGGACGAAATTGTTAGGGCTTCTGGCCACAGTAACGTAGTCATAGTAGGGGATTTTAACTTTAGCCAAATTGACTGGAATTCTTTGACAGGTAATCTAGAGTCCAGTGACTTCATGGAAACTTTCAAGTGTATAGGACGAAGGTGAAGGAAAAAGTAGGACCTCTGAAATCTGGGAATGGACAGCTGACGGATAATGAACTGGAAATGTGTTCCTTATTTAATGACTATTTTTTGTCAGTTTTTACACAGGAAGATGTAAATGAGATTCCAGTAATAAACAATTATTTAGTTCCTGATGAATTCAAGTTAACTAATATTACTGTCACGAGGGACATGGTTATTAAGCGGATAGACAAACTGAAACAAAATAAGTCCCCGGGACCCGATGAGTTGTTTTCAAGGGTACTTAAGGAATGCAAGATGGAGCTTAGTCAGCCATTAACGAGTGTATTCAATACGTCCATCCTTTCCAGTGTTGTGCCAGATATGTGGAAGATGGCTAATGTGGTTCCTATATTCAAATCAGGGGATAAGTCCACTCCTTCAAATTACCGTCCAATAAGCCTGACATCTATAGTGGGCAAGTTATTAGAATCAATTATAGCTGACATTATCAGAAGTCACCTTGAAGAGCATAACTTGATAAATGAATCTCAGCATGGATTCACGAGAGGTCGTTCCTGCCTGACAAACTTACTGACGTTCTTCAATAGAACATTTGAGGCAGTTGACAGTGATAAGGAATATGATATTGTTTATTTGGATTTTAGTAAAGCCTTCGACAGAGTACCTCACAAGAGACTCTTGAGAAAAGTGGCAGCTCATGGTATAGGAGGTAAAGTTCTAGCATGGATTGAGGCATGGCTTACCAATAGAAAGCAGAGAGTTACCATTAATGGAGTGAAATCTGAATGGGGATTAGTCACTAGTGGCGTTCCACAAGGATCAGTTTTGGGCCCTCTCTTGTTCATAATTTACATTAATGACCTTGATGAAGGGATTACTAGTGACATGAGTAAGTTTGCTGATGATACAAAGATAGGGCGTATAATTCACTCTGAGGAGGATATCAATGAACTCCAGGACGATTTGAACAAACTAATGTCTTGGTCTGAGAAATGGCAGATGAAGTTTAATGTGGATAAGTGTAAGGTACTTGCCCTTGGTAATGAAAATAACCCTCGAAGCTATAATCTAGGTGAAGTAGAGCTTGGTCATACAGAATGTGAAAAAGACTTGGGAGTCATGGTAAGCAGAAATCTAAAGCCAAGGCAGCAGTGCCTCAGTGTGCGCAACAAGGCCAACAGATTACTTGGATTTATCTCAAGAAGTATAAGTAACAGAAGTCCAAAAGTTATTTTACAGCTCTATACATCACTAGTGAGGCCTCATTTAGATTATGCTGCTCAGTTTTGGTCCCCTTACTACAGGATGGATATAGACTCATTAGAGAACATACAGAGAAGAATGACTAAAATGATTTACTGTGTAAGGAACCTCCCGTATGAAGATAGACTTAAAGCCTTAAATCTCCACTCTCTGGAGAGGCGTAGAATGAGGGGAGATATCATTGAAGTGTATAAGTGGATGACGGGCATAAACAAGGGAGACATTAATAAAGTACTGAGGGTGTCGAACCAGGTAAGAACCAGGAATAATGGATTTAAGTTGAATAAATTTAGATTTAGAAAGGACATAGGTAAGTACTGGTTTTCTAACAGAGTTGTAGATGCGTGGAACAGTCTTCCCAGTGGGGTGATAGAGGCTAGGACCTTGGGTAGCTTTAAGAAGAGACTGGACAAATATATGAGCGGGAGGGGCTGGGTTTGATTGGTGTTGGGGGGTGCGGGAGTTGTTTCTTGAGTAGCTTTAGGTAGATGTCGTTTTGATAAGGACCTGCCTCGTATGGGCCAGTAGGTCTTCTGCAGTGTTCCTACATTCTTATGTTCTTATGTTCTTATGTCTACTACCACCATCACTACCACAATCACCACCGTTACTACTACCACTGCCACAACCACCACCACTACTACCACTACCACTACCACTGCCACAACCACCACCACTACTACCACTACCACTACCACAACCACCACCACCACTATTACCACTACCACAACCACCACCCAACCACCACCACCACCGCCACCACTACCACTACCACAACCACCACCACAACCACTACCACAACCACCACCACTACCACAACCACCACCACTACTACCACTACCACAATCACCATCCAACAACCACCACCACCACTACTACCACTACCACAACCACCGCCACAACCACCACTACCACAACCACTACCATAACCACCACCACCACCACCACCTCTACAAAACGCAATAAAACGCATATAAAACCCTGAACATCATCTAGAAACACAAACACCCAACCATAACAATATAACAAAACCTCCCCAGAAAAACGTTACCTTAAAACCACTCTTTACTCACCGTTAATCACCATCAAACACAACTCAGTCTAAAAATCTACCAAAACTAATCAAAATCAATGTCTAAAAAAATTATATTGAACTCATAAACGAGAGACACTTTGAAATTATCTACTGAACTTAAAGTGAAAGGTTGAACTTATTGGTCGGTTCAATTAAGTTCTGACGGGTTCGGTTAAATCCAGGTCACACAGCAGCGATACATGCAGAGAATTTTATGCTGATTTAGTTCTAAGGAGATGAAAAAAAAGGTCGAAAAATGATTGGAATTTGGGATGCTTAGTGGTGCAGGTAAGGTGAAGTGAGGTGAGATGAGGTGAGGTGGGGTGAGGTGAGGTGAGGTGAGATGAGGTGAGATGAGGTGACACGAGGTGACACGAGGTGAGGAGAGGTGACACGAGATGAGAGGTGACTCGAGGTGAGGAGAGGTAACACGAGGTGAGGTGACACGAGGTGAGGTGACACGAGGTGAGGTGAGGTGAGGTGAAATCCGAAGCTTTGCAACGAAATTTGTCCCCAGAGCTGATAAGAATGTCATATGCAGAGAGAGAGAGAGAGAGAGAGAGAGAGAGAGAGAGAGAGAGAGAGAGAGAGAGAGAGAGAGAGAGAGAGAGAGAGAGAGAGAGAGAGAGAGAGAGAGAGGGAGAGAGAGAGAGACACAGAGAGAGAGAGAGAGAGAGAGAGAGAGAGAGAGAGAGAGAGAGAGAGAGAGAGAGAGAGAGAGAGAGGGAGAGACAGACAGACAGACAGACAAACAGATAGACAGACAGACAAAGAGAATAGGAATTTAACTTGACGATGGATGTTCGAAGAATGGGAATGGGTGGGAGAGGGAAAGAATGGATGGGTGGATGAGGGGATATATATATATATATATATATATATATATATATATATATATATATATATATATATATATATATATATATATATATATATATATATATATATATATATATATATATATATATATACATATATATATATATATATATATATATATATATATATATATATATATATATATATATATATATATATATATATATATATATATATATATGTGGTGCCGAATATGTAAAGCTGGTCAATTATCAAGAACTCATTTAAAATTAAGTCCTTTCTAAAATTTTCTCTTATACGTTTAAAGATATATTTTTTTCATTAATGTTAATGTAAAAATTTATAATTTTGCACCAAAAGGAACTTAGAAAACTTACCTAACCTTATTATAACAAGAGCAATTTATTTTAGCCTAACCCAACTAAATATATTTTAGATTTGTTTACAATAATTTAATACTAAACAAACCCAGTGAAATATATTTTTTTCTTTAGGTTCAGAATGATTTTGGCGAAATTATTGTATACATAAATTTTCACTTGTCCTATATGGCAAGATGAGCGTTGCTATTTAAGCCAAGATCGCAAGTTCTGCCTATTCGGCACGACATATATATGCTTGGCAAACAAACGGAAGTGTATGTGGTGGGGCTAAGTGCTACAGACCTCCGAAGAAATGATAATTTCATTCTTAACATCACAAATTCTGAAAATTATATACAACCCTCCAACAAACAGCAGCAAATCCGAATTAAACTCTGAGGCACAAAAAAAAAAAAAAAAAAAAAAAAAAAAAAAAAAAAAAAAAAAAAGAGCACCCATAAGAAGACAAGGAATGTTATTATCAGAAGGGCAGCACAAAAAATCAAAAGAGGGTCGGAACAATGTTCCTCCTTCTAGGAACTCTATCACAGGAAAATCTAGGACAACTGGGAATCCTTCCCCTTTCTTTCTCACAGAATAACACAAGTGAAGGATAGATAGTTTCAACCCCTTAATAATTGAACACCTGTCAACGCTAATAAAGATACCCAGGTGTTCCACATGTGTCTTATTCATCAATAAATATACCCAGGTATTGAACATGTGTCTTATTCATCAACCAAGATACCCAGGTGTTGCACATGTGTCTTATTCATCAACTAAGATACCCAGGTGTTGCACATGTCTTATTCATCAACTTATTGCTATACACTCTTACTGAATTGTGCTTTCGTTTTTGTGTCTTTACTGGTTCCAGGAGACGAAACATAAACACTTCAACCTGAAATAGGTGAGTACAAATAGGTGAGTACAAATAGGTGAGTACAAATAAGCGAGTACAGATAGGCGAGTACAAATAGGCGAGTACAAATAGGCGAGTACAAATAGGCGAGTACAAATAGGCGAGTACAAATAGGCGAGTACAAATAGGTGAGTACAAATAAGCGAGTACAGATAGGCGAGTACAAATAGGCGAGTACAAATAGGCGAGTACAAATAGGCGAGTACAAATAGGCGAGTACAAATAGGCGAGTACAAATAGGCGAGTACAAATAGGTGAGTACAGATAGGCGAGTAAAAATAGATAAGTACAAATAGGCGAGTACAGATGGGGGAGAACAAATAGGCGAGTACAAATAAGCAAGTACAAATAGCCGAGTACAAATAAGTGAGTACAAATAGGCGAGTACAAATAAGCAAGTACAAATAGCCGAGTACAAATAAGTGAGTACAAATAGGCGAGTACATGCAGACGGTCGCAGCAGAAATCGATCACGGGACAAGACGGACAGGCGGAAATAAGCTCAAGGAGGCGTGTGTTCCTGCGACACTCCCTTCACCATTGTTGCAGCCGGATACATTTGTTGTAGCAACATACCGTTGTTCCAGCCGGAGACGTTGTTGTAGCAAGACACCGTTGTTCCAGCCGGAGACGCTGTTGTGACAAGATACCGTTGTTCCAGCCGGAGACGCTGTTGTGACAAGATACCGTTGTTCCAGCCGGAGACGCTGTTGTGACAAGATACCGTTGTTCCAGCCGGAGACATTGGTGAAGCTGGATGCATTTGATGCAGCGGAATACATTTGTTGCAGCCGGATTAATCGTTGCAGCCAGATACACTGTTGCAGCCGGAATAATTGTCGAAGCCATATACAGTGCCTGTAGCCCAGAAGTCTCACAGTGCCTGTAGCCCGGGAGCCTCACAGTGCCTGAAGCCCCGGAACCTCACAGTGCCTGTGGTCTATGGACCTCACAGTGCCTGTAGTCCAGGGGCCTCCCAGTCTCTGTAGCCCAGGAGCCTCACAGTATCTGTAGACCACGGGCCTCACAGTGCCTGTGGCAGAGGGACCTCACAATGCCTGTAGCCCAGGGGCCTCACAGTGCCTGTAGTCTAGGAGCCTCACAGTGGCTGTAGCCCAGGGGCCTCACAGTGCCTGTAGCCCAGGGACCTCACAGTGCCTTTAGTCCAGGGGCCTCACAGTGGCTGTAGCCCAGAGGGCTCACAGTGCCTGTAGCCCAGGGACCTCACAGTGCCTGTAGCCCAAGGCCCTACAGAATCTCAATCCGGCTCTGGTTGCTAGAGACTCATCTGTCGTATACATCTCATTTGTTTAAGTTCTTTATGGGAGTCTACAACGAAATGAGTATACTTTCGTTGCATATCTAAAGCTATGAGGCGGGCCCGAGAGCTGCAGCTCAACACACTCAAGAAAGACTCAGGGAAACGCAATAGGTAAACACAGAGCTAAAACTAGAATTAAGAGGAATTTTAGGAACTAGTAAACGCAAACGGAAGAGGAATCAGAGGCTGGAATGGGATCTCTGGAACGGGAATGATGGGAGAGTAAGAAGCAGCCTCTCTGTTGATGATATTTGGCAGATAAGACTGACTAATTGTTCTGACACCTTTGGCAGAGTACCAGCGATTGTATCAGTGTGTGTGTGTGTGTGTGTGTGTGTGTGTGTGTGTGTGTGTGTGTGTGTGTGTGTGTGTGTGTGTGTGTGTGTGTGTGTGTGTGTGTGTGTGTAACCACCATCAACCTTGTCATTTTCAAGTTACTGTATTTGTTTTTTTCAGAAATTTCGCCAAACTCTTTGGCGACTCACACTTGCAAATTAATTAACACATTCTCTGAACGTCCCCTTTTTTTTCTATATTCTGGCGGTGCTGCCGTCAAACTTGACGTCCAATATTCCCCTCACTTGTGTGTCTTTTTTTTTTTGTTCAGAATTCTACAGAAGACAACCAATAATTTCTCACATTTGGGGCGTACACATGTACACACAAACACGTACACACACGTACAAGCACGTCAAGAAGTTAGAGAAAGTACAAAGGTTTGCAACAAGGCTAGTCCCAGAGCTCAAGGGAATGTCGTACGAGGAAAGGTTAAGGGAAATCGGACTGACGACACTGGAGGACAGAAGGGTCAGGGGAGACATGATAACGACATACAAGATACTGCGGGAAATAGACAAGGTGGACAGAGATAGGATGTTCCAGAGAGGGGACACAGGGATAAGGGGTCACAACTGGAAGCTGAAGACTCAGACGAGTCACAGGGACGTTAGGAAGTATTTCTTCAGTCATAGAGTCGTCAGGAAGTGGAATAGCCTATCAAGTGAAGTAGTGGAGGCAGGAACGATACATAGTTTTAAGAAGAGGTATGACAAAGCTCAGGAAGCAGAGAGAGAGAGGACCCAGTAGCGATCAGTGAAGAGGCGGGGCCAGGAGCTGAGTCTCGACCCCTGCAGCCACAATTAGGTGAGTATATATATATATATATATATATATATATATATATATATATATATATATATATATATATATATAAATGTATATATATATAAATGTTATAGGTAGTAGGTTGGTAGACAGCAACCGCCCAGGGAGGTACTACCGTCCTGCCAAGTGAGTGTAAAACGAAAGCCTGTAATTGTTTTACATGATGGTAGGATTGCTGGTGTCACTTTTTTCTGTCTCATAAACATGCAAGATTTCAGGTACGTCTTGTTACTTCTACTTACACTTAGGTCACACTACACATACATGTACAAGCACATATATACACACCCCTCTGGGTTTTCTTCTATTTTCTTTCTAGTTCTTATTCTTGTTTTTTTCCTCTTATCTCCATGGGGAAGTGGAACAGAATTCTTCCTCCGTAAGCCATGCGTGTTGTAAGAGGCGACTAAAATGCCGGGAGCAAGGGGCTAATAACCTCTTCTCCTGTATATATTACTAAATGTAAAAGGAGAAACTTTTGTTTTTGCTTTTGGGCCACCCTGCCTCGGTGGGATACGGCCGGTGTGTTGAAAGAAAGAAAAAGATATACATATCTCGTGTCGAATAGGCAGAACTTGCGATCTTGGCTTAAATAGCAACTCTCATCTTGCCATATAGGACAAGTGAAAATTTGTGTATGCAATAATTTCGCCAAAATCATTCTGAACCTAACGAAAAAAATATATTTCACTGTGTTTGTTTAGTATTAAATTACTGCAAACAAATCTAAAATATATTTAGTTGGGTTAGGCTAAAATAAATTGCTCTTGCTATAATAAGGTTAGGAAAGTTTTCTAAGATTCTTTTGGTGCAAAATTAAAAAAATTTACATTAACATTAATGAAAAAAATATATCTTTAAACGTATAAAAGAAAATTTCAGAGAGGACTTAATTTTAAATGAGTTACACACACACACACACAAACACACACACACACAAACACACACACACACACACCCACACACACACACAGGAAGGGTGTTCTTGCTAATTGACCAGTTTTACATATATATTTATGTGTGTGTGTGTGTGTGTGTGTGTGTGTGTGTGTGTGTGTGTGTGTGTGTGTGTATTTACATATATATGTATATTCTAATGCTCAGTTTATTCATGTTAGAGATTTTAACCATCCAATTGATTTTTAAAAGATCGAGAAAGTTATATCAAGGAAGTTCAGGGTTGACTGAAATATAATAAAATCTAACTTTATAAAAAAACAGTGATTTATTCTGATATCCACTTCCTCCTTGTGATTTACTCTGATATCCACTTCCTCCTTGTGATTTACTCTGATATCCACTTCCTCCTTGTGATTTACTCTGATATCCACTTCCTCCTTGTGATTTACTCTGATATCCACTTCCTCCTTGTGATTTATTCTGATATCCACTTCCTCCTTGTGATTTACTCTGATATCCACTTCCTCCTTGTGATTTACTCTGATATCCACTTCCTCCTTGTGATTTACTCTGATATCCACTTCCTCCTTGTGATTTACTCTGATATCCACTTCCTCCTTGTGATTTACTCTGATATCCACTTCTTGTCACTGTCGCCTCCTGCAGTTTCGTGTGAACTCTGAACCAGATACCCGATGCCTCCCTCCTGACAGTCACTTGCCTCTTGCTTTCAGTCCCATGCTGGTGATGAGCAAGCATAGGCTGGTGCCCTACGTCGACGGTTCCATGGTCACCAGCTGCTTCACCGAGCTGGCCTCCTTCTGGGCCTGCCTCTACATCAACCTGGTCACTGCTATCTTCTTCTTCGTGCCGCTGATCCTGCTAATCCTGCTTTACCTGGTCATCGGCAGGAGCTTAATGCAGGACTCCGCCTCGGCCGCCCTGCACCACAGGAAGGTCGACCTGCCCAATATGAAGGCGAGGAGGCAGGTGAGGGATGGTTGGGTAGGGAGACGGAGTTCTTGTTGTGATGCTGCTGGTTAGGAGTTTTAATGCAAAGTAGTGGTACTCTTTTTTTATTGTAGGTTTGGATTAGAATTAGTTACGAGTCTAACATACACACACACACACACACACACACACACACACACACACACACACACATACACACACACACACACACACACACACACTCACCACATACGCCCCCCCCACAGACTCAGACTTAAGAATAAAAGGGGTTCTAGACCGTAATAAAAAGAGAGACTTAAAGTGTGAAGGGAGAGGATTTAAGGCGAGAAAGAGAGGATAAACACACTTGTCAGTGGTACCAACTCAGAGGGTAAATAATACAACCTCCAAGATAAATGACTGGAAAACTCCCACCCCGGCTCAGCTTCGACTCAATGGCTGGAGCTCAACAGCTGCAGCTAATAGAGGAAAAACTTTATTTAAAAATTTGTAAAATAGCTGAGTATGGTAAGACAACCTTCTGATATATTATATAATTAATTATGAAATATATAATATGTTTTTATATGGGTGTCCCACCGAGGTGTCCCGTGGTTTGGTTGGTAGCGCACTCACTTCACACACTGATGTCCCTGGTTCGATCCTCGGTACGGGTGGAAAACATTGGGGGCGTGTTTCCTTAAGACACCTGTTGTCACTGTTCATCTACCAGTAAATAGGTACCTGGATGTTAGTTACCTTACACTAGCTGTCCCTTCTCATCTAGCCGTATGTAGGTACGTGGATATTAGTTGACTGGTGTGGGTCGCATCCTGGGGACAAAATTAATCTAATTTTCCCGAAATGCTCTGCATAACAAGGGGCTTTTTATATAGTATATCACTGATGTCAGCTATGGTCTGTTTAAGTTGTATTATTTACTTATAGAAATATAGATTAATATTATTATTATTATACAGTCCCTGAGGGAGGGGGAGATGGAAGGCATACCTGGAGTATACCTGGAGGAGGTTTCGTGGGTCAACGCCCCCGCGGCCCGATCCATAACTAGGCCTCGACATTCAGGCTCTGATCGCGAGTTCTATCCTCACCCGTGGTATGGTTTAACTCAGAGAATTGGAGGACAGACCCAGTTCCCTAGATTAAGAGCCAGGATTAAGCAACCACCTCTGAGGGTATCCCACCTCCAGAACTAAAACCTCCCCACCCCTCCATCAGAGTGCAGGCAGTGTACTTCCCACCTCCAGGACCTAAGTCCGTTTGACTGGCTTCTCTGAATCCCTTCATAGACGTTAACTTGTTCACACTCCAACAGCACGTCAAGTCCGATCAACCAATTGTCTCCATTCACTCTTGTTTAATATAATGTAACACTACCCCATCATAACCACCACAACCACCATCATAACCACCACAACCACCATCATAACCACCACAACCACCATCATAACCACCACAACCACCATCATAACCACCACAACCACCATCGTAACCACCACAACCACCATCATAACCACCACACTTCACTCTACTACCCTCCTACCACTACTCCAGCCTTTCTCGTATTGCAAAAAATATCTCTTTCTACATCCCTCACCAGTCTCTCTCTCTCTCTCTCTCTCTCTCCCGCTAACCAGCTGTTCTCTCTCTCCCTGCTACAGGTGGTGGTGATGCTGGCTACAGTCACCATCTTCTTCTTCGTCAGCCTCCTGCCCTTCCGGGTGATGACGCTGTGGATCGTCTGGACGCCCAACGAGACCATCGCCACCGTCGGTGCTCTTCGTTACTACAGGTATGGGACAGGTGGACCTTCATTTGTATATTGCTTCTTTTGGAAATCAATTTCCCTATTAATTAACATCTAAATACACATACATATACACATGTAAACGACTACACACTCATTTATATATATATATATATATATATATATATATATATATATATATATATATATATATATATATATATATATATATATATATATATATATATATATATATATATATATATATATATATATATATATATGCAATAAGATCACAGTAAACAGGTGATTTCAAAATATGCAAAACAACCACTCTGAAAGAATAGAGAAATTCCAAGCGCTTTCGTGACTACTCACATTATCAAAGAACTATGAAAGTGAAGTATCCAAGGAAGCTATATAAGGGGTCGGCCAGCACCTCACTATCAGATCCCACAACGGTTAAACACGTGATGCGCGGCGAGCCAACTTGGACAGGTCCATTGCAAAACTCACCCCCAAGCTATTTATTTGTCCAGTGTATTATTAAATTCTACCCAAATTCTATTAATTATAAATGGATCTAATTTATATAAACCAAAGGAAATATTCATATTATTGTCAAAACTGCTTTTTATGAAACAAGATTCAATTATATTCCTGTCGACCATGGACTTGCATGATACTACTTTCTCAACTTTTTGAAAATCAATTGGATGGTTAAAATCTCTTTTGATTAAGAATTCCCCCCAAAATGCTGATGGATGTGTCTATAAGATTCCTTGTAAAATTTGCGATAAAGTTTATTACGGTCAAACTGGTAAAAATCTCGAACTAAGATTAAAACAACATAAATATAGCATTAGAACTGGACAAGATTCCAATGCTCTATTTATTCATGTAAGAGATTTTAACCATCCAATTGATTTTCAAAAAGTTGAGAAAGTAGTATCATGCAAGTCCATGGTCGACAGGAATATAATTGAATCTTGTTTCATAAAAAGCAGTTTTGACAATAATATGAATATTTCCTTTGGTTTATATAAATTAGATCCATTAATAATTAATAGAATTTGGGTAGAATTTAATAATACACTGGACAAATAAATAGCTTGGGGGTGAGTTTTGCAAAGGACCTGTCCAAGTTGGCTCGCCGCGCATCACGTGTTTAACCGTTGTGGGATCTGATAGTGAGGTGCTGGCCGACCCCTTATATAGCTTCCTTGGATACTTCACTTTCATAGTTCCTTGATAATGTGAGTAGTCACGAAAGCGCTTGGAATTTCTCTATTCTTTCAGAGTGGTTGTTTTGCATGTATATGTATATATGTATATGTATATATGTATATGTGTATATGTATATATGTATATGTGTATATGTATATATATATATATATATATATATATATATATATATATATGTATATGTATATATATATATATATATATATATATATATATATATATATATATATATATATATATATATATATATATATATATATATATATATATATATATATATATATATATATATATATATATATATATATATATATATATATATATATATATATATATATATATATATATATATATATATATATATATATATATATATATATATATATATATATATATATATATATATATGTATGTATGTACTGTACTTTTGTATTTTTTCCCATTGTCTGTTACTTTCCCAGGCAGGCAGGAATCACACACTGTAGCTACTCACATTGTGTAGCTACTCACTGTGTAGCTACTCACATTGTGTAGCTACTCACTGTGTAGCTACTCACACTGTGTAGCTGCTCACACTGTGTAGTTACTCACACTGTGTAGCTGCTCACACTGTGTAGTTACTCACACTGTGTAGCTACTCACTGTGTAGCTACTCACACTGTGTAGCTACTCACTGTGTAGCTACTCACTGTGTAGCTACTCACACTGTGTAGCTACTCACACTGTGTAGCTACTCACTGTGTAGCTACTCACACTGTGTAGCTGCTCACACTGTGTAGCTGTTCACACTGTGTAGCTACTCACACTGTGTAGCTACTCACACTGTGTAGCTACTCACACTGTGTAGCTGTTCACACTGTGTAGCTACTCACACTGTGTAGCTACTCACACTGTGTAGCTGCTCACACTGTGTAGCTACTCACACTGTGTAGCTGCTCACACTGTGTAGCTGTTCACACTGTGTAGCTACTCACACTGTGTAGCTACTCACACTGTGTAGCTGCTCACACTGTGTAGCTGTTCACACTGTGTAGCTACTCACACTGTGTAGCTACTCACACTGTGTAGCTACTCACACTGTGTAGCTACTCACTGTGTAGCTACTCACACTGTGTAGCTACTCACACTGTGTAGCTACTCACACTGTGTAGCTGCTCACACTGTGTAGCTACTCACACTGTGTAGCTGCTCACACTGTGTAGCTACTCACACTGTGTAGCTGCTCACACTGTGTAGCTACTCACACTGTGTAGCTGCTCACACTGTGTAGCTACTCACACTGTGTAGCTACTCACACTGTGTAGCTACTCACACTGTGTAGCTACTCACACTGTGTAGCTACTCACACTGTGTAGCTACTCACACTGTGTAGCTACTCACACTGTGTAGCTGCTCACACTGTGTAGCTACTCACACTGTGTAGCTGCTCACACTGTGTAGCTACTCACACTGTGTAGCTGCTCACACTGTGTAGCTACTCACACTGTGTAGCTACTCACACTGTGTAGCTGTTCACACTGTGTAGCTACTCACACTGTGTAGCTACTCACACTGTGTAGCTACTCACTGTGTAGCTACTCACACTGTGTAGCTACTCACACTGTGTAGCTGCTCACACTGTGTAGCTGCTCACACTGTGTAGCTACTCACACTGTGTAGCTACTCACACTGTGTAGCTACTCACACTGTGTAGCTACTCACACTGTGTAGCTACTCACACTGTGTAGCTACTCACACTGTGTAGCTACTCACACTGTGTAGCTACTCACACTGTGTAGCTACTCACTGTGTAGCTACTCACACTGTGTAGCTACTCACACTGTGTAGCTACTCACTGTGTAGCTACTCACACTGTGTAGCTACTCACACTGTGTAGCTACTCACTGTGTAGCTACTCACACTGTGTAGCTGCTCACACTGTGTAGCTACTCACACTGTGTAGCAACTCACACTGTGTAGCTACTCACACTGTGTAGCTACTCACACTGTGTAGCTACTCACACTGTGTAGCTACTCACTGTGTAGCTACTCACACTGTGTAGCTACTCACACTGTGTAGCTACTCACACTGTGTAGCTGCTCACACTGTGTAGCTACTCACACTGTGTAGCTGCTCACACTGTGTAGCTACTCACACTGTGTAGCTGCTCACACTGTGTAGCTACTCACACTGTGTAGCTACTCACACTGTGTAGCTACTCACACTGTGTAGCTACTCACACTGTGTAGCTACTCACATTGTGTAGCTACTCACTGTGTAGCTACTCACACTGTGTAGCTGCTCACACTGTGTAGCTACTCACACTGTGTAGCTGCTCACACTGTGTAGCTACTCACACTGTGTAGCTACTCACACTGTGTAGCTGTTCACACTGTGTAGCTACTCACACTGTGTAGCTACTCACACTGTGTAGCTACTCACTGTGTAGCTACTCACACTGTGTAGCTACTCACACTGTGTAGCTACTCACACTGTGTAGCTGCTCACACTGTGTAGCTACTCACACTGTGTAGCTACTCACACTGTGTAGCTACTCACACTGTGTAGCTACTCACACTGTGTAGCTACTCACACTGTGTAGCTACTCACACTGTGTAGCTGTTCACACTGTGTAGCTACTCACACTGTGTAGCTACTCACACTGTGTAGCTACTCACACTGTGTAGCTACTCACTGTGTAGCTACTCACACTGTGTAGCTACTCACACTGTGTAGCTACTCACTGTGTAGCTACTCACACTGTGTAGCTACTCACACTGTGTAGCTACTCACTGTGTAGCTACTCACACTGTGTAGCTGCTCACACTGTGTAGCTACTCACACTGTGTAGCTACTCACACTGTGTAGCTACTCACACTGTGTAGCTACTCACACTGTGTAGCTACTCACACTGTGTAGCTACTCACTGTGTAGCTACTCACACTGTGTAGCTACTCACACTGTGTAGCTACTCACTGTGTAGCTACTCACACTGTGTAGCTACTCACACTGTGTAGCTACTCACTGTGTAGCTACTCACACTGTGTAGCTACTCACACTGTGTAGCTACTCACACTGTGTAGCTACTCACACTGTGTAGCTACTCACACTGTGTAGCTACTCACACTGTGTAGCTACTCACACTGTGTAGCTACTCACTGTGTAGCTACTCACACTGTGTAGCTACTCACACTGTGTAGCTACTCACTGTGTAGCTACTCACACTGTGTAGCTACTCACACTGTGTAGCTGCTCACACTGTGTAGCTGTTCACACTGTGTAGCTACTCACACTGTGTAGCTACTCACACTGTGTAGCTACTCACACTGTGTAGCTGCTCACACTGTGTAGCTACTCACACTGTGTAGCTACTCACTGTGTAGCTACTCACACTGTGTAGCTACTCACACTGTGTAGCTACTCACACTGTGTAGCTACTCACTGTGTAGCTACTCACACTGTGTAGCTACTCACACTGTGTAGCTACTCACTGTGTAGCTACTCACACTGTGTAGCTACTCACACTGTGTAGCTACTCACACTGTGTAGCTACTCACACTGTGTAGCTACTCACACTGTGTAGCTACTCACACTGTGTAGCTACTCACACTGTGTAGCTACTCACACTGTGTAGCTACTCACACTGTGTAGCTACTCACACTGTGTAGCTACTCACATTGTGTAGCTACTCACACTGTGTAGCTGCTCACACTGTGTAGCTACTCACACTGTGTAGCTACTCACTGTGTAGCTACTCACACTGTGTAGCTACTCACACTGTGTAGCTACTCACACTGTGTAGCTACTTACTGTGTAGCTACTCACACTGTGTAGCTACTCACACTGTGTAGCTACTCACACTGTTTAGCTACTCACACTGTGTAGCTACTCACACTGTGTAGCTACTCACACTGTGTAGCTACTCACACTGTGTAGCTACTCACACTGTGTAGCTACTCACACTGTGTAGCTACTCACACTGTGTAGCTACTCACACTGTGTAGCTACTCACACTGTGTAGCTACTCACACTGTGTAGCTACTCACTGTGTAGCTACTCACACTGTGTAGCTACTCACACTGTGTAGCTACTCACACTGTGTAGCTACTCACTGTGTAGCTACTCACACTGTGTAGCTACTCACACTGTGTAGCTACTCACTGTGTAGCTACTCACACTGTGTAGCTACTCACACTGTGTAGCTACTCACACTGTGTAGCTACTCACACTGTGTAGCTACTCACTGTGTAGCTACTCACACTGTGTAGCTACTCACACTGTGTAGCTACTCACTGTGTAGCTACTCACACTGTGTAGCTACTCACACTGTGTAGCTACTCACTGTGTAGCTACTCACACTGTGTAGCTACTCACACTGTGTAGCTACTCACTGTGTAGCTACTCACACTGTGTAGCTACTCACTGTGTAGCTACTCACACTGTGTAGCTACTCACACTGTGTAGCTACTCACTGTGTAGCTACTCACACTGTGTAGCTGCTCACACTGTGTAGCTACTCACACTGTGTAGCTACTCACACTGTGTAGCTGTTCACACTGTGTAGCTACTCACACTGTGTAGCTACTCACTGTGTAGCTACTCACACTGTGTAGCTACTCACACTGTGTAGCTACTCACACTGTGAAGCTACTCACACTGTGTAGCTACTCACACTGTGTAGCTACTCACACTGTGTAGCTACTCACACTGTGTAGCTGTTCACACTGTGTAGCTACTCACACTGTGTAGCTACTCACTGTGTAGCTACTCACACTGTGTAGCTACTCACACTGTGTAGCTACTCACTGTGTAGCTACTCACACTGTGTAGCTACTCACTGTGTAGCTACTCACACTGTGTAGCTGCTCACACTGTGTAGCTACTCACACTGTGTAGCTACTCACACTGTGTAGCTACTCACACTGTGTAGCTACTCACACTGTGTAGCTGTTCACACTGTGTAGCTACTCACACTGTGTAGCTACTCACACTGTGTAGCTACTCACACTGTGTAGCTGCTCACACTGTGTAGCTGCTCACACTGTGTAGCTACTCACACTGTGTAGCTACTCACACTGTGTAGCTACTCACACTGTGTAGCTACTCACACTGTGTAGCTACTCACACTGTGTAGCTACTCACACTGTGTAGCTGCTCACACTGTGTAGGTACTCACACTGTGTAGCTACTCACACTGTGTAGCTACTCACACTGTGTAGCTACTCACACTGTGTAGCTACTCACTGTGTAGCTACTCACACTGTGTAGCTACTCACACTGTGTAGCTACTCACTGTGTAGCTACTCACACTGTGTAGCTACTCACACTGTGTAGCTACTCACTGTGTAGCTACTCACACTGTGTAGCTACTCACACTGTGTAGCTACTCACACTGTGTAGGTACTCACACTGTGTAGCTACTCACACTGTGTAGCTACTCACACTGTGTAGCTACTCACTGTGTAGCTACTCACACTGTGTAGCTACTCACACTGTGTAGCTACTCACTGTGTAGCTACTCACACTGTGTAGCTGCTCACACTGTGTAGCTGCTCACACTGTGTAGCTACTCACACTGTGTAGCTACTCACTGTGTAGCTACTCACACTGTGTAGCTACTCACACTGTGTAGCTACTCACACTGTGTAGCTACTCACACTGTGTAGCTACTCACACTGTGTAGCTACTCACACTGTGTAGCTACTCACACTGTGTAGCTACTCACACTGTGTAGCTACTCACACTGTGTAGCTGTTCACACTGTGTAGCTACTCACACTGTGTAGCTACTCACACTGTGTAGCTACTCACACTGTGTAGCTACTCACACTGTGTAGCTACTCACACTGTGTAGCTACTCACACTGTGTAGCTACTCACACTGTGTAGCTACTCACACTGTGTAGCTACTCACACTGTGTAGCTACTCACACTGTGTAGCTACTCACACTGTGTAGCTGTTCACACTGTGTAGCTGTTCACACTGTGTAGCTGTTCACACTGTGTAGCTGTTCACACTGTGTAGCTGTTCACACTGTGTAGCTGTTCACACTGTGTAGCTGTTCACACTGTGTAGCTGTTCACACTGTGTAGCTGTTCACACTGTGTAGCTGTTCACACTGTGTAGCTACTCACTGT
>NC_091320.1:32433921-32438921 GCF_038502225.1 Cherax quadricarinatus | reverse complement strand
CCAACAGTCTGGTTAACATGACACCAACAGTGTGGCTAACATGATACCAACAGTGTGGCTAACATAATACCGACAATATGGCTAACATGATAAAAACTGTGTGCCTAAGATGATACCAACAGTGTGGCTAACATGATACCAACAGTGTGGTTAACATGTTACCAACAGTATGGCTAACATGATACCGACAGTGTGGCTAACATGATACCAACAGTGTGGCTAATATGATACCAACAGTGTGGCTAACATGATTACAGCAGTGTGGCTAACATAATACCAACAGTGTGGCTAACATGATTCCAACAGTGTGGCTAACATGATTCCAACAGTGTGGCTAAATGCACACAAGGCAACACTTATTAAAAATATGTTAGTTCTCTAATTTTTTTTTACGCAGGCTATTTCAAGGTTAGGTTAAGATTCCCAACTTTATTGACGAGCTAGGAGCTGTTACCTCCATCAGCTTATTTAAAAGCGTTTTTTTTTATTGTTATGAGACTTACTAGTGGGAACAGGATGAAGTTGGAGTCATCTGTGCGTGAGCAGTTTCATTTGATCAACTGACTTTATGTCGATGATATTATTATGCTGTACGAACATGTACCAGACCCGAGTCATCCTGAGAATAAATGATCTCCGATGAAGTGATTTACTGTAGCTGTTTGCTGCCGTTCTTGTTGTGTAGAAGGTCACTTCTAGGTGTCCTCGGAGTGGAGCCAAGTGACACTTCGACAATATTTGCCTTTTGCATAACAGTAATGCTACCCACGTCTCTCCTGTTTGAAGGCTCTGTTGAAATGACTGATCTATCCAGGCCGGGTCAAGGCGAGAGACGAGTCGTCTTGTTCTGTTCTCTATTCTATCAAGAAGTCGAAGATAAGACGGAGGGCAGGCAATCCAAGAAAGTGGAGCACACTCAAGGTGTGATCGTACTTGTGCCTCGTACAGAATCTTGCAACTTTCACTGTCGAGCAGATGCAAGATACATGCTGTAAGCTTCCTGGCCGCCTTGTTTGCAAGATTTACAACGTGGTTTTTTCATAGTCAGTTTGGAGTCAAATTTCACCCAGTGAATATCAACTTCGTCCCTACTGCTCCAGCATAACCATCTCTCTCTCTCTCTCTGTCCACGTTGACTAAATTCCCCTCCCCCGCTTGGATGCCTCGCTCTCTCACGTACACACTTGCTGCTTCACGTCTCCCAGTCCACCCTCTCTTTCCCCTCTCAGATCCAAAACTCCTCACACAATAGGACACCTTCGCACCCCTCTTTTCCCTTTCTTAAATTCTTTAAAACATTTCTGTGGAGTCTGTGTGTGTGTGTGTGTGTGTGTGTGTGTGTGTGTGTGTGTGTGTGTGTGTGTGTGTGTGTGTGTGTGTGTGTGTGTGTGTGTGTGTGTGTGTGTGTGTGTGTGTGTGTGTGTGTGTGTGTGTGTGTGTGTGTGTGTGTGTGTGTGTGTGTGTGTGTGTGTGTGTGTGTGTGTGTGTGTGTGTGTTATGTTTTTATCGAGAAAGGATGAAAACATAGCTGAATTGTATCCCCCAATTTGCAGGTAGTT
Source organism: Cherax quadricarinatus (assembly GCF_038502225.1). Classification (NCBI taxonomy): domain Eukaryota; kingdom Metazoa; phylum Arthropoda; class Malacostraca; order Decapoda; family Parastacidae; genus Cherax; species Cherax quadricarinatus. Next base: position 32,437,362 of record NC_091320.1, on the reverse strand, counting down.
GTGAATTTTTTCTCCAGCCAGGCTATTGTGTTTCATTCTTGTATTGTACAGTTTATTTTCGTATTTTGTGTTGTTTTATTCAATTATTTTTCTTTGGGGGATGGTGAGAGGGTTTAAAACCTATCTACTACACGAGGGTCTTTAAAAGGCTACATGTCACCTTCTCACCACCAGTCAAGAATATTTTTTAATACTTGAAATTGAGATTAAATTCTGAGTTTATGCACACTGAGAGCATAGAGAGAGAGAGAGAGAGAGAGAGAGAGAGAGAGAGAGAGAGAGAGAGAGAGAGAGAGAGAGAGAGAGAGAGAGAGAGAGAGAGAGAGAGAGAGAGAGAGAGAGAGAGAGAGAGAGAGAGAGAGAGAGAGAGAGAGAGAGAGAGAAACAGCTGAGTGCATATACACTGAGAAAGAGAGACAAACACACAAACATTTCTCAGTGTATACACACTGGGAGAGACATACCTCTCAGTATATACACACACACCTCTCAGTGTATATACGCTATCTCACCCAGTGAGAAAGACAATTCTTAATGTATATACACTGAAAAAACACACTACTCAAAGTGCTGTACCTTCCCGTGTTAATAACATCACATCAGTCCCATGGTTGGAAAACATATCGTACATATCGTACAGACAGTTTTAAGCACAATGTTGCAGCCGCAAGTCCCCTCAAGGAAGGCTCCTTGATGTTGGTGAGGGGCTCTTGATTTAGGGAATTGGATCTGTGCTCCAGTTCCCCGAATTAAGCCTGAATGCCTTCCACATCCCCCCCCCCCAGGCGCTGTATAATCCTCCGGGTTTAGCGCTTCCCCCTTGATTATAATAATAATAATGCAGCCGCAAGTTCAAAAGTCGATATTTTTTCCCTCGACGTGCTTTACAGTGAAAAAAAATTATTCGTAATTATCTGTAAAATTATCAGATCCCGCCAAAAATTATATAGTATTTATTTTTCTTGGCATCAAGACCAACACTGAAGACGGGTTTCAGAATTTATTTTTTTTGTGTTGTTTCAAAACTATAACTGTTATTATAGAAATTTCTGTTCTCATTAAGAATACTGTTCATCATGAACATTTCTGTTCTCTAGATAGTAGTATATAGAGTCCTCTTTGGAGATAGTGGTAGTAGATAGTCTTCACTTGTGACAGTAGTAGATAGTCTTCACTTGTGACAGTAGTAGATAGTCTTCACTTGTGACAGTAGTAGATAGTCTTCACTTGTGGCAGTAGTAGATAGTCTTCACTTGTGACAGTAGTAGATAGTCTTCACTTGTGACAGTAGTAGATAGTCTTCACTTGTGGCAGTAGTAGATAGTCTTCACTTGTGACAGTAGTAGATAGTCTTCACTTGTGACAGTAGTAGATAGTCTTCACTTGTGGCAGTAGTAGATAGTCTTCACTTGTGACAGTAGTAGATAGTCTTCACTTGTGACAGTAGTAGATAGTCTTCACTTGTGACAGTAGTAGATAGTCTTCACTTGTGGCAGTAGTAGATAGTCTTCACTTGTGGCAGGTAGTAGATAGTCTTCACTTGTGACAGTAGTAGATAGTCTTCACTTGTGACAGTAGTAGATAGTCTTCACTTGTGACAGTAGTAGATAGTCTTCACTTGTGACAGTAGTAGATAGTCTTCACTTGTGACAGTAGTAGATAGTCTTCACTTGTGGCAGTAGTAGATAGTCTTCACTTGTGACAGTAGTAGATAGTCTTCACTTGTGACAGTAGTAGATAGTCTTCACTTGTGACAGTAGTAGATAGTCTTCACTTGTGACAGTAGTAGATAGTCTTCACTTGTGACAGTAGTAGATAGTCTTCACTTGTGGCAGTAGTAGATAGTCTTCACTTGTGGCAGTAGTAGATAGTCTTCACTTGTGACAGTAGTAGATAGTCTTCACTTGTGGCAGTAGTAGATAGTCTTCACTTGTGACAGTAGTAGATAGTCTTCACTTGTGACAGTAGTAGATAGTCTTCACTTGTGACAGTAGTAGATAGTCTTCACTTGTGACAGTAGTAGATAGTCTTCACTTGTGACAGTAGTAGATAGTCTTCACTTGTGGCAGTAGTAGATAGTCTTCACTTGTGACAGGTAGTAGATAGTCTTCACTTGTGACAGTAGTAGATAGTCTCTTACTTGTGACAGTAGTAGATAGTCTTCACTTGTGACAGTAGTAGATAGTCTTCACTTGTGACAGTAGTAGATAGTCTTCACTTGCTGTGACAGTACGTAGTGATAGTCTTCATTACAGTGACAGTAGTAGATAGTCTTCACTTGTGACAGTAGTAGATAGTCTTCACTTGTGACAGTAGTAGATAGTCTTCACTTGTGACAGTAGTAGATAGTCTTCACTTGTGACAGTAGTAGATAGTCTTCACTTGTGACAGTAGTAGATAGTCTTCACTTGTGGCAGTAGTAGATAGTCTTCACTTGTGACAGTAGTAGATAGTCTTCAATCGAGATAATTGCAGATAGTCCTTTTCAGCAGATAGCCTCGTTGCGAGCTATATTCTTGTGTCATCTGTCTATACAACGTAGTTCCCCTGTCCTCCCACGTACGCACCTGTCCTCCCACGTACTCCCCTGTCCTCCCACGTACTCCCGTGTCCTCCCACGTATTCCCGTGTTCTCCCACGTACTCCCCTGTCCTCCCACGTACTCTCATATACTCTTCTTTAGCCTTGACGTATATAACAAGTGTGACAACCAAGGAGTCACTAAATGCAATGTTCAGATCGCCACTCCCAGATTGTGAAGAGATGAGAATCAGAGCGCTACACCGGTCATTACTTAGGCACCATCCACTGGCACTATTCAGGAACTGTTTACTGGCACTATTCACCCAGGCCACACCATTCCACCCACCTGGACACTATTCCAGGAACTTCCGATTTCCACGGCACTATTCGGAACCCACCATCCACTGGCACCCTATTCCATCCACCATTCCAACTGGCACTATTCACCCACGATCCACTGGCACTATTCAGGAACTGTTTACTGGCACTATTCACCCACCATCCACTGGCACTATTCAAGAACTGTTTACTAGCACTATTCACCCACCATCCACTGACACTATTCAGGAACTGTTTACTGGCACTATTCACCCACCATCCACTGCCACTATTCAGGAACTGTTTACTGGCACTATTCACCCACCATCCACTGACTCTATTCAGGAACTGTTTATTGGCACTATTCACCCACCATCCACTGGCACTATTCAGGAATTGTTTACTGGCACTGTTCACCCACCATCCACTGGCACTATTCAGGAACTGTTTACTGGCACTATTCATCCACCATCCACTGACACTATTCAGGAACTGTTTACTGGCACTATTCACCCGCCATCCACTGGCACTATTCAGGAACTGTTTACTGGCAATATTCACCCACCATCCACTGACACTATTCAGGAACTGTTTACTGGC
>NC_091320.1:32408921-32428921 GCF_038502225.1 Cherax quadricarinatus | reverse complement strand
GAATCCAAGGAAATCAATAATCAAGAACCTTTACACCGGCATCAAGGCATTAACAACCTACGAGAACTTTAATAAATACTCTGTTAGAGCCATTGTTAGAGTTAATATTAGAGCCTCTAACCCGTAAACCCCCTTTGTGTTGCAATGACTTATACTAGCACTGGCTTAAGCCACACACAAACAGTTTCAGAACTTCTAGCCAGCCAGTTCAAACCCCAACACTCCATTCCAATTACTCGTAGTGACAAACAATTAAACAATAGAATATAGATATAAACAAATTCCCAATTAAACCGTCCAACTCCATCCATAAACTTTACTGTTGACTCTGAACGAAATAATTCTGCGTTTTTCTAGATGTTTTAATGATTAAGGGTGAACAAGAGTTTTAATTAACATAAACAGAAAAACAAAAACAAATAACTTCACTTATATACACTATTATTCTTCAGTTCTTGACGAGGTTAAATGTTCAGTTTTCTCCTCCATGTTTTCGAGATTATAGATGAAGAAATATTTGTAGATTTATGAAACAGCATTTGGTCTAAAGTGTCACCCCACCCACCCACACCCCACCCCCCCTCCCCCCCCCACCTCCCCAAAAAATGACACATGTTTCAAATCTGCCAGAAGTACATTTTAGATTTATAGAAAAAAGCGTCAAAGAAACGTATTTAACCAAGAATATGTTGGTTCAGCCTTCTTGATATACCTTCTTGATATATCTTCTTGAAATATCTTCTTGATATACCTTCTTGATATACCTTCTTGATATACCTTCTTGATATATCTTCTTGAAATATCTTCTTGATATACCTTCTTGATATATCTTCTTGATATATCTTCTTGATATATCTTCTTGATATATCTTCTTGATATATCTTCTTGATATACCTTCTTGACATATCTTCTTGATATATCTTCTTGATATACCTTCTTGATATATCTTCTTGATATATCTTCTTGATATATCTTCTTGATATATCTTCTTGATATATCTTCTTGATATACCTTCTTGACATATCTTCTTGATATATCTTCTTGATATACCTTCTTGATATACCTTCTTGATATATCTTCTTGATATACCTTCTTGATATACCTTCTTGATATATCTTCTTGATATACCTTCTTGATATACCTTCTTGATATACCTTCTTGATATACCTTCTTGATATATCTTCTTGATATACCTTCTTGATATACCTTCTTGATATCTTCTTGATATACCTTCTTGATATACCTTCTTAATATACCTTCTTGATATACCTTCTTGATATATCTTCTTGATATACCTTCTTGATATACCTTCTTGATATACCTTATTGATATATCTTCTTGAAATACCTTCTTGATATACCTTCTTGATATATCTTCTTGATATACCTTCTTGATATACCTTCTTGATATATCTTCTTGAAATACCTTCTTGATATACCTTCTTGATATATCTTCTTGATATACCTTCTTGATATACCTTCTTGATATATCTTCTTGATATACCTTCTTGATATACCTTCTTGATATACCTTCTTGATATACCTTCTTGATATACCTTCTTGATATACCTTATTGATATATCTTCTTGAAATACCTTCTTGATATACCTTCTTGATATATCTTCTTCATATACCTTCTTGATATAAATTCTTGATATATCTTCTTGAAATACCTTCTTGATATACCTTCTTGATATATCTTCTTGATATACCTTCTTGATATACCTTCTTGATATATCTTCTTGATATACCTTCTTGATATACCTTCTTGATATACCTTCTTGATATACCTTCTTGATATATCTTCTTGATATACCTTCTTGATATACCTTCTTGATATACCTTATTGATATATCTTCTTGAAATACCTTCTTGATATACCTTCTTGATATATCTTCTTGATATACCTTCTTGATATAGCTTCTTGATATATCTTCTTGAAATACCTTCTTGATATACCTTCTTGATATATCTTCTTGATATACCTTCTTGATATACCTTCTTGATATATCTTCTTGAAATACCTTCTTGATATACCTTCTTGATATACCTTCTTGATATATTTTCTTGATATACCTTCCTGATATACCTTCTTGATATATCTTCTTGAAATACCTTCTTGATATACCTTCTTGATATATCTTCTTGAAATACCTTCTTGATATACCTTCTTGATATATCTTCTTGATATACCTTCTTGATATACCTTCTTGATATATCTTCTTGATATACCTTCTTGATATACCTTCTTGATATACCTTCTTGATATACCTTCTTGATATACCTTCTTGATATACCTTCTTGATATACCTTCTTGATATACCTTCTTGATATACCTTCTTGATATACCTTCTTGATATACCTTCTTGATATATCTTCTTGATATACCTTCTTGATGTACCTTCTTGATATACCTTCTTGATATACCTTCTTGATATATCTTCTTGATATACCTTCTTGATATACCTTCTTGATATATCTTCTTGATATACCTTCTTACTTATCTTCTTGATATACCTTCAAGATATACTTTCTTTACATACCTTCTTGATATATCTTCTTGATATATATTCTTCATATACCTTGATATACCTTCTTGATATATATTTTCTTGATATACCTTCTTGATATACCTTATTGATATATCTTCTTGGTATATCTTCTTGATATACCTTCTTGATATATCTTCTTGGTATATCTTCTTGATATACCTTATTGGTATATCTTCTTGGTATATCTTCTTGATATACCTTATTGATATATCTTCTTGGTATATCTTCTTGATATACCTTATTGATAAATCTTCTTGGTATATCTTCTTGATATACCTTCTTGATATACCTTCTTGATTTACCTTCTTGATATACCTTCTTGATATACTGTCTTGATATACCTTCTTGATATACCTTCTTGATATACCTTCTTGATGTACCTTCTTGATATACCTTCTTCATATATCTTCTTGATATACCTTCTTGATATACTGTCTTGATATACCTTCTTGATATACCTTCTTGATATACCTTCTTCATATATCTTCTTGATATACCTTCTTGATATACTGTCTTGATATACCTTCTTGATATACCTTCTTCATATATCTTCTTGATATACCTTCTTGATATACCTTCTTGATATACCTTCTTAATACAACTTCTTGATATACCTTCTTGATATACCTTCTTGATATACCTTCTGGATATACCTTCTGGATATACCTTCTTGATATATCTTTTTCATATACCTTCTTGATACACCTTCTTAATATAACTTCTTAATATATCTTCTTGATATACCTTCTTCATATATCTTCTTGATATACCTTCTTGATACACCTTCTTAATATATCTTCTTGATATATCATCTTAATATACCTTCTTGATATACCTTCTTAATATATCTTCTTGATATAACTTCTTGATATACATCCTCTGCTCAAGAATTTTAAAATCACAGTTGTATTTAGAAGTGTTGGTGTTGACGGCTGCGTCTATAAGATTCCCGGTAAAAATTATGATAAAGTTTATTATTGTTTAACTGGGAAAATCTTGAACTAAGATGACATCAACTTAAATATAACATTAGAAGTGGACAAGAGTCTTTGCTCTGTTTATTCATATCATTTTGAAAAGACTGAGAAAGTCATATCAGGTCCATGGATAAAAGAAATATTATTTAATGAAGCTTCGTGAAAACGGTGTTGATTACAATATGAATATAAGGTCTGGGATGTATAAATTAAGATTCATTTATAATGAACGAATTTTGTGAGGATTTTAAACTGTGACACATGTCACTCTTAATTTTTTTTTACATGTGACCTGACTAAGTTTTCACTAAGCTTCCACTCTTAGTGAGAAGAATCCTATGTGAGGTCATATGCAAGGTCGTATGTGAGGTCATATGTGAGGTCATATGTGAGGTCATATGTGAGGTCATACTTATGCTTAATAAGTCTTCTCTTCTATTATTTTTATTATTGAAATGTGAAAAATCACTAAAGCTCCTGGACCTTATATATATTCATGTATATATATATATATATATATATATATATATATATATATATATATATATATATATATATATATATATATATATATATATATATATTTCACGCTTATTCCTACTGTTACACTTCCTCGTTGTTTGTCTGGTTAACAAGGCTGTTGTTGCTACCTACCCTGAGGCCTGTCTAGACAACCCAGCATGGTTGATCAGTTACTTGCAGCCTGGTGATTGCAAGAGTGTCGAAAGAGTTGTCTGGTGGTCCTACACGCTCAGCTTGTATGACTGGTGGGATGACTGGTGAGTTGGTATGACTGGTAGGATGATTGGTGAGTGGGTATGACAGGTAGGATGACTGGTGAGTTGGTATGACAGGTAGGATGATTGGTGAGTTGGTATGACTGGTAGGATGATTGGTGAGTTGGTATGACTGGTAGGATGATTGGTGAGTGGGTATGACAGTTAGGATGACTGGTGAGTTGGTATGACAGGTAGGATGATTGGTGAGTTGGTATGACTGGTAGGATGATTGGTGAGTTGGTATGACTGGTAGGATGATTGGTGAGTTGGTATGACTGGTAGGATGATTGGTGAGTGGGTATGACAGGTAGGATGATTGGTGAGTTGGTATGACTGGTAGGATGATTGGTGAGTTGGTATGACTGGTAGGATGATTGGTGAGTGGGTATGACTGGTAGGATGATTGGTGAGTGGGTATGACAGGTAGGATGATTGGTGAGTTGGTATGACAGGTAGGATGATTGGTGAGTGGGTATGACAGGTAGGATGATTGGTGAGTTGGTATGACTGGTAGGATGATTGGTGAGTTGGTATGACAGGTAGGATGATTGGTGAGTTGGTATGACTGGTAGGATGATTGGTGAGTTGGTATGACAGGTAGGATGATTGGTGAGTTGGTATGACTGGTAGGATGATTGGTGAGTGGGTACTGGTAGGATGATTGGTGAGTTGGTATGACAGGTAGGATGATTGGTGAGTTGGTATGACTGGTAGGATGATTGGTGAGTGGGTATGACAGGTAGGATGATTGGTGAGTTGGTATGACTGGTAGGATGATTGGTGAGTTGGTATGACAGGTAGGATGATTGGTGAGTGGGTATGACAGGTAGGATGATTGGTGAGTTGGTATGACTGGTAGGATGATTGGTGAGTTGGTATGACTGGTAGGATGATTGGTGAGTGGGTATGACAGGTAGGATGACTGGTGAGTTGGTATGACAGGTAGGATGATTGGTGAGTGGGTATGACAGGTAGGATGATTGGTGAGTTGGTATGACAGGTAGGATGATTGGTGAGTTGGTATGACTGGTAGGATGATTGATGAGTGGGTATGACAGGTAGGATGACTAGTGAGTTGGTATGACAGGTAGGATGATTGGTGAGTTGGTATGACTGGTAGGATGATTGGTGAGTTGGTATGACTGGTAGGATGATTGGTGAGTGGGTATGACAGGTAGGATGACTGGTGAGTTGGTATGACAGGTAGGATGATTGGTGAGTTGGTATGACTGGTAGGATGATTGGTGAGTGGGTATGACAGGTAGGATGACTGGTGAGTTGGTATGACAGGTAGGATGATTGGTGAGTTGGTATGACTGGTAGGATGATTGGTGAGTGGGTATGACAGGTAGGATGATTGGTGAGTTGGTATGACTGGTAGGATGATTGGTGAGTGGGTATGACAGGTAGGATGATTGGTGAGTGGGTATGACAGGTAGGATGATTGGTGAGTTTGTATGACTGGTAGGATGATTGGTGAGTGGGTATGACAGGTAGGAAGATTGGTGAGTGGGTATGACAGGTAGAATGATTGGTGAGTGGGTATGACAGGTAGGATGATTGGTGAGTGGGTATGACAGGTAGGATGATTGGTGAGTTGGTATGACTGGTAGGATGATTGGTGAGTGGGTATGACAGGTAGGATGATTGGTGAGTGGGTATGACAGGTAGGATGATTGGTGAGTTGGTATGACTGGTAGGATGATTGGTGAGTGGGTATGACAGGTAGGATGATTGGTGAGTGGGTATGACAGGTAGGATGATTGGTGAGTTGGTATGACTGGTAGGATGATTGGTGAGTGGGTATGACAGGTAGGATGATTGGTGAGTGGGTATGACTGGTAGGATGATTGGTGAGTGGGTATGACAGGTAGGATGATTGGTGAGTTTGTATGACTGGTAGGATGATTGGTGAGTGGGTATGACAGGTAGGAAGATTGGTGAGTGGGTATGACAGGTAGAATGATTGGTGAGTGGGTATGACAGATAGGATGATTGGTGAGTGGGTATGACAGGTAGGATGATTGGTGAGTTGGTATGACTAGTAGGATGATTGGTGAGTGGGTATGACAGGTAGGATGATTGGTGAGTGGGTATGACAGGTAGGATGACTGGTGAGTGGGTATGACAGGTAGGATGATTGGTGAGTGGGTATGACAGGTAGGATGATTGATGAGTTGGTATGACTGGTAGGATGATTGGTGAGTGGATATGACAGGTAGGATGATTGGTGAGTTTGTATGACTGGTAGGATGATTGGTGAGTGAGTATGACATGTAGGATGATTGGTGAGTGGGTATGACAGGTAGAATGGATGGTGAGTGGGTATGACAGGTAGGATGATTGGTGAGTGGGTATGACAGGTAGGATGATTGGTGAGTTGGTATGACTGGTAGGATGATTGGTGAGTGGGTATGACAGGTAGGATGATTGGTGAGTTGGTATGACTGGTAGGATGATTGGTGAGAGGGTATGACAGGTAGGATGATTGGTGAGTGGGTATGACAGGTAGGATGATAGGTGAGTGGGTATGACAGGTAGGATGATTGGTGAATGGGTATGACAGGTAGGATGATTGGTGAGTGGGTATGACAGGTAGGATGATTGGTGAGTTGGTATGACTGGTAGGATGATTGGTGAGTGGGTATGACAGGTAGGATGATTGGTGAGTTGGTATGACTGGTAGGATGATTGGTGAGTTGGTATGACTGGTAGGATGATTGGTGAGTTGGTATGACAGGTAGGATGATTGGTGAGTGGGTATGACAGGTAGGATGATTGGTGAGTGGGTATGACAGGTAGGATGATTGGTGAGTGGGTATGACTTCCATCATTAAATGAGTCTGTACGTAAATGAGTATGTCTGTAAATGCTTATGTCTGTAAATGAACATGTCTGTCTGTAAATGCGCATGTCCTATCTGTAAATAGGTAAAGCTCTCTGGTGTTTTTTTTATCTGTAAGTAGACATATCTCAACCCTGTAAATGGAAATGGCTATCAATAAATGGCCGGGCTCTCAGTAAATGGCTATAGTCATCCACGAATAGGTATGGCTACTATCTGTCAAATGGGAAATTTTATCTATTAACTATTAACGGGTATGACTCCTGTGTGTAAATGAATGAGGCTTATCTCTGTAAATGACTGCTTCTATCTGTAAATTGGCATTTTTTTTAGGGGGAGAGAACACAACTTTGTAGTAGCCACAGTCAGTGGCCAGGCGTCAAACACCTTTTATTGTACAGCAATAAAGGAATGGAACAGACTGCCCGCACATGTCAAAGCCAGTCATAGCATGAACCAGTTCAAGAAGAGTGCCAAAAGGTGTCTGATGAATGTAGCTACGGAAAGGGAGGGGAATGATTTTCTATTTTTTAGCTAACATACGTGTAAATTTTACCTTATTCCTAGTAATGACCCTCGTATTGTAGATAGTCTTAATGGCCCTCGTGTAGTAGATAGTCTTAATGACCCTCGTGCAGTAGGTAGTCTTAATGACCCTCGTATTGTAGATAGTCTTAATGGCCCTCGTGTAGTAGATAGTCTTAATGACCCTCATGTAGTAGGTAGTCTTAATGACCCTCGTATTGTAGATAGTCTTAATGATCCTCGTATTGTAGATAGTCTTAATGACCCTCGTGTAGTAGATAGTCTTAATGACCCTCGTGTAGTAGATAGTCTTAATGACCCTCGTGTAGTAGATAGTCTTAATGACCCTCGTGTAGTAGATAGTCTTAATGACCCTCGTGTAGTAGATAGTCTTTTTAGTATGAAAATAAGATGTTATCTTCATTATAGAATAATAAGAAAATATTATAACCTTTATATTATAATAATAAGGTAAAAGGACCACAATGGAAATAAGTCACTCTGTCTGACTTTTTTGGGTTATCCTAGGTTATCCCAGGTTATCCCAGGTTCTCTACACATATGCTGCTATGTATGATAATTCTATATAACTGTATTTGTGTATACCTGAATAAACTTACTTACTTACTTACTTACTTATGAACATGACTGTTATCCGTAAATGAATATGGCTCTTGTAAATGGGTAGAGCAATTCTTTGTAAATGAACATTGCTCTCACTTGTAAATAAGTATTACCTGTAATTGTGCAAGCTACTATGCTGTTATTTGTAAATGAATATGGCTACTATCTGTAAATAGATATGGCTACTATCTTTAAATAGATATGGCTACTATCTGTAAATAGATATGGCTACTATCTGTAAATAGATATGGCTACTATCTTTAAATAGATATGGCTACTATCTGTAAATAGATATGGCTATTATCTGTAAATAGATATGGCTACTATCTTTAAATAGATATGGCTACTATCTGTAAATAGATATGGCTACTATCTGTAAATAGATATGGCTACTATCTTTAAATAGATATGGCTACTATCTGTAAATAGATATGGCTACTATCTGTAAATAGATATGGCTACTATCTGTAAATAGATATGGCTACTATCTGTTGATAGATATGGCTACTATCTGTAAATAGATATGGCTACTATCTGTAAATAGATATGGCTACTATCTGTTAATAGATATGGCTACTATCTGTTAATAGATATGGCTACTATCTGTAAATAGATATGGCTACTATCTGTTAATAGATATGGCTACTATCTGTTAATAGATATGGCTACTATCTGTTAATAGATATGGCTACTATCTGTTAATAGATATGGTTACTATCTGTTAATAGATATGGCTACTATCTGTAAATAGATATGGCTACTTTCTGTTAATAGATATGGCTACTATCTGTAAATAGATATGGCTACTATCTGTTAATAGATATGGCTACTATCTGTTAATAGATATGGCTACTATATGTTAATAGATATGGCTACTATCTGTTAATAGATATGGCTACTATCTGTAAATAGATATGGCTACTATCTGTTAATAGATATGGCTACTATCTGTAAATAGATATGGCTACTATCTGTAAATAGATATGGCTACTATCTGTAAATAGATATGGCTACTATCTGTAAATAGATATGGCTACTATCTGTAAATAGATATGGCTACTATCTGTAAATGTTATTACAGCAGAAATTCGAGGTATCTATACGTTTACAAAAGTTATTATTAAAAAAATCATGTAAATTCTGGGCATTTCATTAACACTCAAAAAATTTTATTCCCTCTGAATTCGGTGAATATAATTCGTGATTTTTTTTTATGTAAAAATGATTTGTTTCACAGAATTTTAAATTTGAGTAAAAACATTACGATTTTTATAAGAAAAAAAAAAGAAAGAATTCCGTTCCTCCCTGCCAGACTTCCGTTCCTCCCTGCCAGACTTCCGTTCCTCCCTGCCAGACTTCCGTTCCTCCCTGCCACACTTCCATTCCTCTCTGCCAGATTTCCGTTCCTCCCTGCCAGACTTCCGTTCCTCCCTGCCAGACTTCCGTTCCTCCCTGCCAGACTTCCTTTCCTCCCTGCCAGACTTCCGTTCCTCCCTGCCAGACTTCCGTTCCTCCCTGCCAGACTTCCGTTCCTCCCTGCCAGACTTCCGTTCCTCCCTGCCAGACTTCCGTTCCTCCCTGCCAGACTTCCGTTCCTCCCTGCCAGACTTCCGTTCCTCCCTGCCAGACTTCCGTTCCTCCCTGCCAGACTTCCGTTCCTCCCTGCCAGACTTCCGTTCCTCCCTGCCAGACTTCCGTTCCTCCCTGCCAGACTTCCATTCCTCCCTGCCAGACTTCCGTTCCTCTCTGCCAGACTTCCGTTCCTCTCTGCCAGACCAGTTCCTCCCTGTCAGACTTCCTCCTTGCCAGACTTCCATTCCTCCCTGCCACCTTGCCAGACTTCCATTCCTCCCTGCCACCTTGCCAGACTTCCATTCCTCCCTGCCACTTTGCCAGACTTCCGTTCCTCTCTGCCAGACCAGTTCGTCCCTATCAGACTTCCTCCTTGCTAGACTTCCATTCCTCCCTGCCACCTTGCCAGACTTCCATTCCTCCCTGCCACCTTGCCAGACTTCCATTCCTCCCTGCCACCTTGCCAGACTTCCATTCCTCCCTGCCACTTTGCCAAACTTCCGTTCCTCTCTGCCAGACCAGTTCGTCCCTATCAGACTTCCTCCTTGCTAGACTTCCATTCCTCCCTGCCACCTTGCCAGACTTCCATTCCTCCCTGCCACCTTGCCAGACTTCCATTCCTCCCTGCCACCTTGCCAGACTTCCGATCCTCCCTGCCACCTTGCCAGACTTCCGATTCTCCCTTCCACCTTGCCAGACTTCCGATCCTCCCTGCCACCTTGCCAGACTTCCGATCCTCCCTTCCGCCTTGCCAGACTTCCGATCCTCCCTGCCACCTTGCCAGACTTCCGATCCTCCCTGCCACCTTGCCAGACTTCCATTCATCCCTGCCACCTTGCCAGACTTCCGATCCTCCCTGCCACCTTGCCAGACTTCTGATTCTCCCTTCCACCTTGCCAGACTTCCGATCCTCCCTTCCACCTTGCCAGACTTCCGATCCTCCCTTCCACCTTGCCAGACTTCCGATCCTCCCTGCCACCTTGCCAGACTTCCATTCCTCCCTGCCACCTTGCCAGACTTCCATTCCTCCCTGCCACCTTGCCAGACTTCCATTCCTCCCTGCCACCTTGCCAGACTTCCATTCCTCCCTGCCACCTTGCCAGACTTCCATTCCTCCCTGCCACCTTGCCAGACTTCCGATCCTCCCTGCCACCTTCCCAGACTTCAGTTCCTCCCTGCCTCCCTCCTACACTTCCGTTCCATGCCTCTTCCAAGCATCACCTTACACACATGATCCCTCTGAGAACACTGTCAACAAACACTCGTCCGTCACCCCAGGTGACCAAGGCGCCGTTTGGTCAACAGTGGTCGCTGCACCAGCCATCACCAACCCACCGTCAACTAAGGTTGAGAGACTGATTACATCGTCTTCAAGTTACTACTACACCGTCTGTCTCTGTATTTGAGATACCTAACTGTTGCACATGTGCCTTGATCATCAACTTCTCGGAATTTTATACCATATTTAATATTAAAATTTAATTTATGTTAAGTAAAAGGACACAAATGCAACTAATGCGACATTTTTATTGTGGCGACGTTTAGCTCTCCAGGAGCTTTACCAAGCTCGCTTGACAAAGTTCCTGGAGAGCGAAACGTTGCCACAATAAAATGTCACATTAGTTGCACTTGTGTCGTTTTACCCAACATATTGTCGGTACTTCTACCAACATTAATAAATTTATGTTACTGTCCAGTCCTGTAACCCAGGCCTAGAGGCCTACCCAATAAAACCGGGATTTACCAAGTAGGCCGCAAACCTGGAAGAATGTTAGGCGTAAGAAAGGCAAAATCTTTCTTTATTCCAAAGGTTCTTTACTTTCTCCAGCTTCGGGAGACTTTATTTTTCGAGAGAGGATTTGTTTTTATTAGTCAAACTTAAGTAAGACACCCAAAGTGTTGGGTTACACACTACTTTACTCACCTGTTTGTGGTTGTAGGGGTCGAGTCACAGCTCCTGGCCCAGCCTCTTTGCTGGTATTGTGGGAACATCTACTGTGTGCTGTTACCTACTCCAAATGCGATATATCTGTATTGTGGCAACAAATAATAATAATAATAATAATAATAATAATAATAATAATAATAATAATAATAATAATAATAATAATAATAATAATAATAATAATAATAATATTATTATTATTATTATTATTATTATTATTATTATTATTATTATTATTATTATTATTATTATTATTATTATTATTATTATTGTTATTATTATTATTATTATTATTATTATTATTATTATTATTATTATTATTATACTGATGATAAAGTGCATTACCTCACATTTCCAGGGAATGTAAGGTAATCCGGTTTGATCCGAGGATGATGGTGGCTCCATTTACCTGGACTAAGAGCCCTCTTCTCCAGCAATATGAAAATCTTCATCCCAAAAAAATGAAGTTACCCACTCCCCTGACTCGGATCAAACCTGAATGCCTTCCATTCCTCAGGCACTGTGCGAGCCCCTCACGGGTTTAGTGCTTCCTTATGAGTGAATGAGAGAGAGAGAGAGAGAGAGAGAGAGAGAGAGAGAGAATCACATGCATATGCAGACGACTGTACACTGACATTCACTTATCCAAGAGAAGAAATGCCAGCTGCTCTAAGCTACATCAATCACCAGCTAAGAGCTATATCAGCTTGGGGAAATAGATGGCAAGTAACATTTGCACCTGAGAAAACGCAAATGATGATCGTCTCTAGGCACCATGATGGTAATGTTGGTGCAGTAGTAAGGATGAATGGGACGATGTTGGCACCTGGAGAAGAAGTTGATATCCTTGGGGTGAAATTTGACTCCAAACTAACCATGAAGAACCATGTTGTAAATCTTGCAAACAAGGCAGCCAGGAAGCTTACAGCACTTCGCCGTATCTCGCATCTGCTTGACAGTAGGGGTTGCAAGATTCTGTACGAGGCACAAGTACGCTCACACCTTGAGTATGCTCCACTTTCTTGGTTTGCCTGCCCCCCCTCTCATCTGCGACTGCTTGACAGAGTAGAGAACAGAGCAAGACGTCTCATCTCTCGCCTGGACCCATCCTGGATAGATCTGTCATTTCAGCAGAGCCTTCAACATAGGAGGGATGTGGGTGGCCTTACTGTTATGTACAAGGCCAATATTGTCAAAATACCACACTTGGATCCACTTCGAGGACAGCGTGAAACAAGCTTTTATGCCACAAGACGGACAGAAAGCAGGAACTTCACTCTGGCTGTACTCTTCTCCAGAACATCACTCCATCTGAGATCATACATACCCAGGATGACTCGAGTATGGAACACATTTGTACAGCATAATGATGTCAACGAGATAAAGTCAGTTGATCAAATGAAAATGCTGGCCCACAGATGGCTCCAACTTCATCCTGTCCCGTACTTGTATGTCTCATAACAATAAAAATGCTTTCAAATGAGCTGATGTAGGTAACAGCTCTTAGCTTGTCAATAAAGTTAGGAATCCTTAACCTGTAATATAGCTGTCAATAAAGCTAGGGATCCTTAACCTTGTCAAACCCTGTGTAAGAAAAAAAAAAAAAAAAAAAAAAAAAAAAAGAGAGAGAGAGAGAGACAGAGCCCCCTCCCCCCCACTCCAATAAAAAGTTATCAGACGTACAAGGGATTCACCGTGTCGTAATAAGAGAAGACTGGATAGTCTTTGTAAAGGATCCAATCCTGTTATATCTACTTATAGAGGATCCAATATCCTTTAGTAGACATCGGGAATGGAAAAAAAAGGTAAATACGATCTTCTGACCAGGAGAGTTAGTGAAATATCTATACTTTTTGTTGTTTTTTGTCTCTGAACCAAAGTGTCTCAATTCCTTGGACTCTTTTTCGAGTTAGCAAGAAACTGGTCAAGGACCGGGCCGCGGGGGGCGTTGACCCCGAAACACCCTCCAGGTATACTCCAGGTAACCATAATTAACATTTAGTATTACGTACTTACATATTTGGATCAATAAACTCAGAAAAGGTCGTCTTGAACGACTGTCAGTGAATAAACGAAAGAATGGACGGGGAGCCACTGGGACAAGGCTTGACTTACTGCATGTCACCACCACGGTTCGAGTCTCCGTCCATTCCTCTATAAATACTGCCCACTATTCCCTTCCCTTTCTCATCTTCTTCCTTCTTCGTTTCCCTTCTTCTCCCTGTTATCCGCCCTCCTCATCCCTCTCCACACTGGTGACTCTCACAATACACAGAAGAGTCGTGTAAAATATTCTGGAGAAATGCAAGAGTCAGGAAACGTCAGGAAAACGTCATGAAAACGTCAGGAAAACGTCAGGAAAACGTCAGGAAAAACGAAGGAAAGGAGGGAGAGAGGTGGAGAAAGAGAGCGACAGAGAGAGAGAGAGAGAGAGAGAGAGAGAGAGAGAGAGAGAGAGAGAGAGAGAGAGAGAGAGAGAGAGAGAGAGAGAGAGAGAGAGAGAGAAGGTAATACTTCTGAGAAGATACAGAAGAGGATTTTCTCTCTGAATTAAAAAAAGAAAAAATGAAAAATCTACAATACACTTCCGTAACTCTCCCCTTCCCCAAGATGCCACCCACACCCATCTACTTAACATCCCCCAGATACCTACTTACAGGTGGGTGTCTCTCACCCACGTCTCCGCCCACCCTAGTATGGAGACTGAAGGCAGTCGATTGTGAGTAGGGAAATGAGTTGAGGTAGGATAACTAATTCAAGAGCTTAGAAGATTGGAAAAAAATAATCATCTCCTCAACTAATCTAAAAAAAACAACGAGGTGGATGAAAATTATATAGAAAGTTAAACTAGAAGTTAGAAGTAAAAGTTAAAAGGTGCAAAGTGAAGCGGAAAGAAAGAGGGAGAACGGGAAATGAGAGAGAATGAATGAGGAGGAAGGTAGAGGGGAAAGTCGTTTCGTAAAAAGAGGGGAAAGAGGAGAGGCTAGAAAGAGGGAAGACAAAGGGAGAGATTTAAAAGGGAGATGAGATGAGGAAAGGAGAAAGGAAGTGGAATAAGGGCGAGGAAAATGAGTTTGGAGAGAAGGGAGAGAAAGAGAGAGAGAGAGAGAGAGAGAGAGAGAGAGAGAGAGAGAGAGAGAGAGAGAGAGAGAGAGAGAGAGAGAGAGAGAGAGAGAGAGAGAGAGAGAGAGAGAGAGACGGGCACAGATCAAACCATCTTCCCATCTTCTACTTAATAAACTTAAGTAACCACATTGGGGTCGAGTACCGGCTCCCGGATTCAGTCCTGACAAAACCTTCAGACGATTCAACATATATATGTCGTGCCGAATAGGTAAAACTAGCGATTTTGGCTTAAATAATAAAGCTGTTCTTGCCGAATAAGGCAAGCGAAAATTTGTGCATGCAATAATTTCGCAAAAATCATTCTGAACCTATTGAAAAAAAAATATTTCATTGTGTTTGTTTATTATTAAATTATTGTAAACTTATCTTAAATATATTTAGTTGGATTAGGCTAAATTAAATTGGGCTTGTTATAATAAGGTTAGGTAAGTTTTCTAAGGCTCTTTTGGTACAAAATTATTAATTTTTGCATTAACATAAATGACAAACATGTATCTTTAAATGTATGAGAAAAAATTAAAAAGGACTTAATTTTAAATGAGTTTTTGCTAACTGACCAGTTTTACCTATTCGGCACGACATATATATATATATATATATATATATAATAAAATATATATATATATATATATATATATATATATATATATATATATATATATATATATATATATATATATATATATATATATATATATATATATATATATATATACAACAAATGTACATAGGCAGAATAGGACAACTAGTGGTCTAATACAATCATTTTAGCTCTGTAATTGAAACCTGTATAATTACATCCCGAAATTGCCTTTAATCTGTTAATTAATAAGGATTTGTTTCGCTGCCATGAACGTGATTGTTGACTCTCTTTAATCTCTCTTTAATCTGTAGTGTAAAGCACCCTTCTGGCAAGACAGTGATGGAGTGAATGATGGTGAAAGTTTTTCTTTTTCGGGCCACCCTGCCTTGGTGGGAATCGGCCGGTGTGATAATAATAAAAAAATATATATATATATATATATATTAGAAGTAGTAGTAGTAGTAGTAGTAGTAGTAGTAGTAGTAGTAGTAGTAGTAGTAGTAGTATTAGTAGTATTAGTAGTAGTATTAGTAGTAGTATTAGTAGTAGTATTAGTAGTATAAGTAGTAGTATTAGTAGTAAAAGTAGTAGTAGTAGTAGCAGTACTAATAGTAGTAGTAGTAGTAGTAGTAGTAGTAGTAGTAGTAGTAGTAGTAGTAGTAGTAGTAGTAGTAGTAGTAGTAGTAGTAATAGTAGTAGTAGTAGTAGAAATAGTAGTAGCTGTTATGGTCGGTGGTGTTGTCCTACACGTAAGACCATCGCTTCCAACATTATTATCCGTGTTCTGTGATCAACAAATCCCAGGTCGTCAATTCGCCCCCACTGACGACCCTCGTGATTGACACAAGAAAGTGTGACAGCCTGGTTAAATGGTTGAGAGGGGACGACCTCCTCCCCGACATCACCCAGTTAGAATCCCGTTTCCCCTCGGAATATTAATAATAAGAGAAGTCACAAATTTACATATTCACACTGGGAAATAGGTACGAAATACATATGAGATAACAGTAAGGATAATTATTAAGGAATGTATAGAGTCGTTGACACATCGTCCAGCGTCTCCACTACCAGACTGGCCATTGTCTTCCTTGTAGGGAACTAGAGGGGAATCTAAACAACTCTATCGCTAAATCTCTGGCCCACATTGTGGGACTGATCTACTCACTATTGGACCCCCACCTACTTGTGTTCTTGGCTGCTTCTGCTGCATCGTTCCACGTCTTTTACTGGCTCTGCTATCAAAGGCTCCGTTCTCTATCTCTCTTTTATTGCTAAGCCCTGGAGGGCGAAACGTCTCTCTAAAACAATATACAGGTGTTGCAAATGGGTCTTGATACATAGGACACATGGACAACACTTGAGCGCTTCTTTGGTGAAATGTTCATCTTGCATAACAGCCTTCTTCAGTCGAATACAGAAGAATAGCAGAGACAGTAGACAGTTAGCCTTAGTAGAAGGTGGTCAGTCCCTCAAGTCCTGACTTTACTATACATATTAGAACCAATGATAAATGTAGCATTCACATCTTAATTTTTTCACTTTTTACAATTTAACCGACTTGCAATTTATGAAGATAAATTGCAAATTGGCTCAACCAAAAAAACCGTATATGCTAAATTTATTTCCCATATTCAAGACATCCTTTCCCATGCCAGAATGTGTATGAAATAGAAGTGCCGTGAATAACATGTACGAAGTCATTTATGGACACTGTTATACTACGCTGTGAAAATATAACCCTTATTACACTTGAGAATAAACGCTAAGCTCGTATGAGTCACAAAACATTGAGGAACTGAGCATCTCAAGTCATGGACAGATAAAGGGTTCGAACGCTAATGGCGGATATGTAAACAATGGCCCCGGGCGATGATTACAGACATTCGCCATAAATTCTGCGATTAGATAAAAAAAATTATGAGTAAGGGGAAATCGAAATGGAAGGAAATAACGAGAGAGAGAGAAAATTTGATTTGACCGATAGAGAATAAGATAATGAAGGAAAATTCCTGGAGACAAAATGATCGGCAGAAAACCTGGTTTTTAATAGCGAATGTTGAGTCTAAGCAGAGTAATCCGGATTCCACACTCGAGAAAGCAACAACACAAATAAAGAAATCAGAACATAAATGTGTTGTTGTACTTCTTCTTTACAATCCAGGCTTTCATTCAGACATTTTTTATGTGCTTTGTGTGCAAAGACAAGCCACAGAAGAGGCTTAGACAACAATTCGCCGTGAGCAGGGTGGTTTCATCCTTTAAGTACTACCTCTTCTTTCTCCCTTGCCACTAAAAGGTAGGGAAGTTTCTTCTTCTTATTATTATTATTATTATTATTATTATTATTATTATTATTTGCCCTGGTTACCAGTGATCCATTAACTGTCAAGCAAAGCTGGGCAGTATCTAGCCCTCTAAGTTCCCTTCTAAATGTACGTCAAATTTCTTGAAGCAAGCATCTCTACGTCACAAGCCGTCGCAGCCCTTAAACCTATAAACAACGCTATCATCAGGACTCATCACCATCAATACGTCTTTTTTTCTCATTTCTCATTTATTAGTGCTCTCTTGTTGTGGCAGATATGAGAGAGAGAGAGAGATGATGATGATGATAATAATAATAATGATATCAACGAGATAAAGTCAGCTGAGCAAATGAAAATGCTGGCCCACAGATGGCTCCAACTTCATCCTGTTCCACATTTGTATGTCTCAGGAATAAAAAGGCTTTTAAATGAGCTGTTGTAGGTAACAGCTCTTAGCTTGCAAATACAGAGAGAGAGAGAGAGAGAGAGAGAGAGAGAGAGAGAGAGAGAGAGAGAGAGAGAGAGAGGACAGAGAATCTCATGTGGCAGAGGCTGGGGAAGGGATGATTTAGGCAATGACTGTCAACAAAGAATTTAAGTTGTGCTCCGCCACTTGTTACGTCCAGAAGGGAAAAAAAACCTTGGTTTATTGATGTTGCTCGCGAGAAATTTGTGTTTCTTTTTTAGCACAGGGAACTGAAAGAGAACGAGTCGAAAAGAGTGAAAAGTGGAATAGAGATATTTACGAGACAGACAGAGGGAAGACAGAGAGAAAGAGATAAACAGACAAGAGAGACAGAGAGGCAGATAGCTGATGTAGGTAACAGCCCTTAGCTTGTAAATAAAGTAAGGAATCTTACCCTGACTTTGTAAAACCCTGTGTAAGAGAGAGAGACCTTCTTGCAGTGTTGATTTCCCTACTCACATCTCTGGCTCCTCCCTTGACCCAGTAGTGAGTGATCTGGCAGAAGGCATAGTCACTTGTCAACCCCTTGGCTACGTTGGATCGTCTGACCACAAGGCTGTTTTTACGACACTTAAGATCACAACGAGGTGAGGAGTCCACACGCACAACCTGGCTATGGGAAAGAGGTAATTGGCCAGCCCTTCGCTCTGAGCTCTCCCCCACCGATTGGAATGCTCTTCTCCAAGGGGATGTTGACAACCAAGTGAAAGCCTTCACTGGACACATCCTTGATCTACAACAAGAACACATTCCTCACCGGCAATATGTGACGAAGCCTACAGATCAGCCTTGGTTTGGCTTTCGTTGTAGAGAGGCTGCTACTGCTAAGTACAAAGCATGGCGAAGGTATAAGAGACATCCTACCACCTATAACAGGAACTTGCACAGGCAAGCCTGTAGGCATATGGGTGACGTTCAAAAGTGGGCCATTGCTAAATGGGAGGTGGACACTAAAAGAAAGCTAGCATCAGGTAGGGTGGGCTCCAAAACCTAGTGGTCCCTGGTCAAGGACAGACAAGGTTATCTGCCTGATGAACTCATTCCACCTCTAAATCGACAGGATGGGACCACCTCTACTAGTAGTCAAGAGAAGGCGGACCTCTTTGCTGAACACTTTGCTACCAAAATGCAAGTTCCTGATCCAGCAAGGGACCCTCCTTGGCTAGCTACAAGAACTGTGTCAAAACTGTCAGTGGTGACAATAAGGCAGGAAGAGGTGCATTTCCTTCTTAAATCGCTTGACCAAGAAAAGGCTGTGGGCCCAGACAAGTTGAGCCCAAGATTGCTGAGAAGATGTGCAGACCAGCTAGCAGCACCTCTAACTCGCATCTTTCAACACTGCCTAGTACAGTGTAAATGGCCCTCTCTATGGAAAGAGGCAAATATAGTCCCTGTTCACAAAAAGAAGAGCAGAGCAGAAATCAGCAACTACAGACCGGTGTCACTCCTGTCAATCACTGGTAAGATCCTTGAGACAATAATCTCAAGACAAATGACAGAGTTTTTTGACTATCACTCACTACTTTGTGATCGTCAATATGGCTTCAGGAAAGGTTACTCTGCTGCTGATCTGTTGTTAAACCTCTCCACTAAGTGGCACCAGTCACTGGATGAATCCAAAGTCAGCTGTGTGGTAGCACTGGATATTGCTGGCGCTTTCGACCGGGTGTGGCACCAGGGCCACTTAGCAAAACTTCAAGC
>NC_091320.1:32368921-32403921 GCF_038502225.1 Cherax quadricarinatus | reverse complement strand
CCTTCAAATCTGATCCATAACACCCCTGAATTATGACCTTAATTTTCGACCTTTAAACAAATCTTTGACCTTCAAGAAACTGTCAGTAAATTATTAATATGAAAAATATAACAGTGAAATTATTTAAAGTTAAAGCAATATTTTTTTTTATTTTTTTTATTATATATAATTTACCGTTTCCGGATTTTGAGTTATTCTCGGATTTTTTTTTTATCTTCTCTCTTTCTTCTTCCTTCTTCCTCCTAGTTCCTCTTTCTCTCTCTCTCTCTCTCTCTCTCTCTCTCTCTCTCTCTCTCTCTCTCTCTCTCTCTCTCTCTTTCTAACTTATTCCTCTCCCTCTTTCCTCCATCTTTCTCCCTCTCATTCCCTACATTCCTTGTTCTCAACCTCCCTTCTCCCTCCCTCTTTACATTCTTGTCACCCTCCTTCCTTCCTTCCTTCCTCTTCTTTCCTTCCCTCCTTCTCTGTATTCTATTTCCTTCCTTCCTGTCTTCCTAAACTAAAAATCACAGGTTCCAGCACTGATCCTTGAGGGACCCCCACAAGCTTAGCCTGTGTGTGTGTGTGTGTGTCTGTGCGCGTGTGTGTACTCGCTTAATTGTACTCACCTAATTGTGGTTGCAGGGATCGAGTCACAGCTCCTAGCCCCGCCTCTTCACTGGTCACTACTAGGACACTCTCTCCCTGTTCTGTGAGCTTTATCATACCTCTTCTTAAAGCTGTGTATGTATGTATGTATGTGTACTCACCTAATTGAACTTACCTAATTGTGGTTGCAGGGGTGGAGACTCAGCTCCTGACCCCGCCTCTTCACTGATCGCTACTAGGTCCTCTCCCTCTCTGCTTCCTGAGCTTTGTCATACCTCTTCTTAAAACTATATATGGTTCCTGCCTCCACTACTTCACTTGCTAGGCTATTCCACTTCCTGACGACTCTATGACTGAAGAAATACTTCCTAACGGCCCTGTGACTCGTCTGAGTCTTCAGCTTCCAATTGTGACCCCTTGCTTCTGTGTCCCCTCTCTGGAACATCCTGTCTCTGTCCACCTTGTCTATTCCCCTCAGTATCTTGTATGTCGTTACCATGTCTCCCCTGACCCTTCTGTCCTCCAGTGTCGTCAGTCCGATTTCCCTCAACCTTTCCTCGTACGACATTCCCCTGAGCTCTGGAACTAGCCTTGTTGCAAACCTTTGTACTTTCTCTAACTTCTTGACGTGCTTGACGTGTGTACTCACCTAGTTGTACTCACCTAGTTGAGGTTGCGGGGGTCGAGTCCGAGCTCCTGGCCCCGCCTCTTCACTGATCGCTACTAGGTCACTCTCCCTGAGCCGTGAGCTTTATCATACCTCTGCTTAAAGCTATGTATGGATCCTGCCTCCACTACATCGCTTCCCAAACTATTCCACTTACTGACTACTCTGTGGCTGAAGAAATCTTCCTAACATCCCTGTGATTCATCTGTGTCTTCAGCTTCCAACTGTGTCCCCTTGTTACTGTGTCCAATCTCTGGAACATCCTGTCTTTGTCCACCTTGTCAATTCCTCTCAGTATTTTGTATGTCGTTATCATGTCCCCCATCTCTCCTGTCCTCCAGTGTCGTCAGGTTGATTTCCCCTTAACCTCTCCTCGTAGGACATACCTCTAGCTCTGGGACTAGTCTTGTTGCAAACCTTTGCACTTTCTCTAGTTTCTTCACGTGCTTGGCTAGGTGTGGGTTCCAAACTGGTGCCGCATACTCCAATATGGGCCTAACATACACGGTGTACAGGGTCCTGAATGATTCCTTATTAAGATGTCGGAATGCTGTTCTGAGGTTTGCTAGGCGCCCATATGCTGCAGCAGTTATTTGGCTTGATGTGCGCTTCAGGAGATGTGCCTGGTGTTATACTCACCCCAAGATCTTTTTTCCTTGAGTGAGGTTTGTAGTCTCTGACCCCCTAGACTGTACTCCGTCTGCGGCCTTCTTTGCCCTTCCCCAATCTTCATGACTTTGCACTTGGTGGATTGAACTCCAGGAGCCAATTGCTTGACCAGGTCTGCAGCCTGTCCAGATCCCTTTGTAGTTCTGCCTGGTCTTCGATCGAGTGAATTCTTCTCATCAACTTCACGTCATCTGCAAACAGGGACACCTCAGAGTCTATTCCTTCCGTCATGTCGTTCACAAATACCAGAAACAGCACTGGTCCTAGGACTGACTTCCCTGGTGGGACCCCTCGCTGGTCACAGGTGCTCACTTGACACCTCGCCACGTACCATGACTCGTGTGTGTGTGTGTGTGTGTGTGTGTGTGTGTGTGTGTGTGTGTGTGTGTGTGTGTGTGTGTGTGTGTGTGTGTGTGTGTGCGTGTGAGTATGACCCAGTGACCTGGCGACTCGTTGTCATGGTTACATCTCCACCCTCCCTACCTCCCTGCTTGTGTTCTCACACCTCTACATCAAGGGAATACGATCTCTACATAACGAACTCTACCTCGATCCCACCTCGCTGCCCTCCTGTGTGTGTGTGTGTGCGTGTGCCATTCCTACTACAGTTACTACTACTACTACTACTACTATAACTACTACTACTATAACTACTACTACTACTACTACTACTACTACTACTACTACTACTACTACTACTACTACTACTACTATAACTACTACTACTACTGCTACTACTACTACTACTACTACAACAACTACTACTATAACTACTACTACTACTATAACTACTACTACTACTGCTACTACTACTACTACTATAACTACTACTACTACTACTATCATACTACCACTACAGCACTTCTAGCACCACTACCTCCACTACCACCACTACCACCATAACCACTACTACTACCTACAGCACTTCCAGCACCACTACCACTACACCATAACCTACTACCACTACTATCACTACCACCACACAGCACTCCAGCACCACCACTCCACTACCACCTACCACACACCACCATAACTACTACTACACACAGCACTTCCAGCACCACTACCACTACTACCTACCATAACCACTACCACCACACAGCACTCCAGCATTCTACTACTACTACCACCTATAACTACCTACTACTACTACAGCACTCCAGCACCAACCACCACCACCTACCTACCATAACCTACTACTACACCACAGCACTTCCTAGCATCACTACTACTACCACCACTCCATAACCACTACCACACTACAGCACTTCCAGCACCACTACCATTACCTACTACACCTTTTACTACTACTACTACTACTACTACTATTCCTGTTTCTACTGCTTCCATATCTACTACTATAACTACTACTACTACTACTATAACTACTACTACTACTACTATAACTACTACTACTATAACTACTACTACTACTACTACTACTATAACTACCTACTACCTACTACCATAACTACTACTACTACTACCTACCTATAACCTACTACTACTACCTATAACCACTACTACCACTATAACTACTACTACTACTACCTACCATAACTACTACACTACCTATAACTACACTACCACTATAACCTACTACTACCATAACCTACAACCACTACTACTATAACTACTACTACAGCACTTTCCAGCACCACTACCACTACCATACCACTACTATAACCACCTACTACCACTACTATAACTACTACTACTACTACAGCACTTCCAGCACCACTACCACCTACTACCATAACCACTACCACTACCACCTACCACCTATAACTACTATACTACTACCATAACTACTACCACTACCACTACCTACCATAACCACTCCACTACTACTACCACTACCAACCTACTACCACACTACCACCATAACCACTACTACACCTACAGCACTCCAGCACCACCTACTACCTACCTACCATAACCACTACCACCACTACAGCATTTCCAGCAC
This sequence comes from Cherax quadricarinatus, assembly GCF_038502225.1. Lineage (NCBI taxonomy): Eukaryota > Metazoa > Arthropoda > Malacostraca > Decapoda > Parastacidae > Cherax > Cherax quadricarinatus. Next base: position 32,400,028 of record NC_091320.1, on the reverse strand, counting down.
CACCACCTACCACTACCTATACCACAGCATTTCAGCACCACCTACTACTACTACTACTACTACTACTACTATAACTACTACTACTACTACAGTACTTCTAGCACTACTACTACTACTACTACTATAACTACTACTACTACTACAGTACTTCTAGCACTACTACTATTACTACTACACCTTTTACTACTACTACTGCTACTACTACTATTCCTGTTTCTACTGCTGCCATATCTTCTACTACTATTACTTCTACTACTACTATTACTTTTGCTTCTACTACCACTACTGCTACTATTACTACAAATCATCTGGCCTTCTCTACTTTCCTCACTCCAGTTGAGACTTGACAATACTTAATAACGGACCGTAACGCCGTGGTGAGGACCCCTCTCCTAAGTTCGGATTTTTTAAGTTTGTTTAGGTACGGGTACATATAAGTGCACTTAACACACAGAGTTTGAATTATGTCAGTAAATTACCCATGATAACCCAAGATGAAGGTCGCAGGAGATGCGACTTGGTGCCCAAGTTAGCGGCTTGTTAGTCACGCTACAAGTAGCAGTCTTCGCTGACTTACGTTAAATTGCTTTTAACACAAAAGCTATGCTCTTTCTCTCTTTTATACAGTGTTTTACAAGCTAAGGTTTAAGGCTACTAATTTTATTTACAAGCTAAGAGCTGTTACCTACATCATCATCATCATCTCTCTCTCTCTCTCTCTCTCTCTCTCTCTCTCTCTCTCTCTCTCTCTCTCTCTCTCTCTCTCTCTCTCAATTTTTTCCACAATTAAGTAGTGGAGCAGTCAAAGTAATTGACTGCTCCAATGAGCCAAAATAATAATAATAATAATAATAATAATAATAATAATAATAATAATAATAATAATAATAATAATAATATTGGCAGAATTAGATAAATGGCTCAAAGGGATAAGTAATTTTTCATTACAAAATTCTAATAGAAAGCCGCAGCGCCATAACGTCATTGGTTATAATTTGCATATAACCACATCTGACGCAGCCAGTGCGCCTTTTGTCTCTCTCTCTCTCTCTCTCTCTCTCTGTTGAAAACGATATTTGCTGAAATTCATTCATTTCGGTGCGATGCTTGGAGTTAGAAAGGCCATGTGCCGTGCGTCAGGCAGCGCAGCGTGGCATACGTCAGGCAGCGCAGCGTGGCATACGTCAGGCAGCGCAGCGTGATATACGTCAGGCAGAGCAGTATGATAACGCTCGTGGAGTACACAGAGTGGACCTAGCAATAAACAGTGAAGAGGCGGAGCCAGGAGCTGTGAATCGGCCCCTGCAATAATATATAGGTGACTACACACACGCATAGACAACTCAACATAGCCACTGGACACAAATAATAATGTATTTGCAGACAATTGCGCATTTCGAGGCTGTGAGAGCGAAACGTCAAAGAGAGGGACTTGCAGGGTGCAGGCGTCTCTGTACCCCGAGTTACAAGGTGACAGCTGCTGTAACAACTCTCATGTCTAGTGATAACACTGCCCCTCGCCTGGGGTAAATATTGAGACATGATGAAGACATGTTGATGCAGGTGAAGCATGTCAACCTAGGTGGCACCACCTGTGACCTTGTCAGGGAGAAAGAGTGAGAGAGAGAGGGAGAGAGAGAGAGAGAGAGAGAGAGAGAGAGAGAGAGAGAGAGAGAGAGAGAGAGAGAGGGAGAAAGAGTGAGAGAGAGAGAGAGAGAGAGAGAGGGAGAGAGAGAGAGAGAGAGAGAGAGAGAGAGAGAGAGAGAGAGAGAGAGAGAGGGGGGGGGGAGAGAGAGAGAGAGACAGTACTGTTACTGTTATGTATGTACAAGGCCAATAGTGTCAAAGTACCACACTTGGATCCACTTCGAGGACAGGGTGAAGCAAGCCTCTATACCACAAGACGGGCAGTCAGCAGCAACTGCACTCTGGCTGTACCCTTCTACAGAACATCACTTCATCTGAGATCATTTATCCCCAGGATGACTCGAGTATGGAACACATTCGTACAGCATAATGATGTCAACGAGATAAATTCAGTTGATCAAATGAAAATGCTGGCCCACAGGTGGCTCCAACTTCATCCTGTTCCCTACTTGTATGTCTCATAACAATAAAAATGCTTTCAAATGAGCTGATGTAGGTAACAGCTCTTAGCTTGTCAATAAAGTTAGGAATCCTTAACCTGTAAATAGCTTGTCAATAAAGCTAGGGATCCTTAACCTTGTCAAACCCTGTGTAAAAAGAGAGAGAGAGAGAGAGAGAGAGAGAGAGAGAGAGAGAGAGAGAGAGAGAGAGAGAGAGAGAGAGAGAGAGGGAGAATTCTTGAGTCAGGTCTTAAATTTAAAAAGAGAGTCAGAAATAATTCCAGTAAATGGAACTAGACACAGCATTACGTACATACATACGTACACACACATATACACATACACAAATACATGCACATACACACATATCCTACCATACAAAGCAAATGTAAATAGTCTGTTAGGAAATTTACTGATGAAATTACAACAATCACCAAAAAATATAGCACTGATGATTATCATATCATATTTATCCTACCATAATTATCTTACTGTAATTATCCTTGCATAATTATCTTAACATGATTATCTTAACATAATTAGAGTCATCAGAAAAGGCCTGAGCTTGCTACCACCTGCAGCTCATAAGACTGCCATCCCCACGAGCCCCTTTGAGGCGGGGTAGATGGCAGACCAGAGGCCTAGCTTCTCCCTACGAGCCCCGTGAGGGGAGGGGGTGTGGCTAGGCCTGGGGACGACTTGGTCCCAAAGATGAGGGGTAGTTGTACCTCCTCCCATGGGAGACTTAGGTCTCGGGATACTCCCCAGATAGGGAGCCAAGGCCGGGTCACCACTACTTGGAAAAGACTCGGGCCGGGAGAGTACCGGTGAATAAGAAAAAAAAATTAGTTATCAGTAATTGCTCAGATTAGTTCTGAAAAAAAGAAACATAAAATTTTTATTATTCTTAACTAAAATATTAATAAAGTTGACTTATTATTATTATTATTATTATTATTATTATTATTATTATTATTATTAATTATTATTATATGATATGGTATGAACTTCGTCCCGAAGCTCGTAGGCAACCACAGGGGAGATGAATAATAATAATAATAATAATAATAATAATAATAATAATAATAATAATAATAATAATAATAATAATAATAATTTTGCACCAAAAGAACCTTAGAAAATTTCCGTAACCTTATTATAACAAGCGTAACTTAATTTAGCCTTATCCAGATAAATATATTTTACGTAAGTTTACAATAATTTAATAAACAAACACAATGAAATATATTTTTCGTTAGATTCAGAATTATTTTTGCGAGATTATTACATACACAATTTTCAGCTTGTCTTTTAAACCAAAATTGCAAGTTTTACTTATTCGACACGATATATACATACATATATATATATATATATATATATATATATATATATATATATATATATATATATATATATATATATATATATATATATATATATATATATATATATACATATATACATATATGTATGGATGTACGTACCTACATATATTACACACACACACACACACACACACACACACGCACACACACACACACACACACATTTTCGTGGACTGCAAGAAGGCGTTTTGACACAGTTCCACACAAGAGATTGGTGCAAAAACTGGAGGACCAAGCAGGGATAACAGGGAAGGCACTACAATGGATCAGGGAATACTTGTCAGGAAGACAGCAGCGAGTCATGGTACGTGGCGAGGTGTCAGAGTGGGAGCACCTGTGACCAGCAGGGGTCCCTGGAAGTCCAGTCCTAGGACCAAGTTGCTGTTTCTGGTATTTGTGAACGACATGACGGAAGGAATAGACTCTGAGGTGTCCCTGTTTGCAGATGACGTGAAGTTGATGAGAAGAATTCACTCGATCGAAGACCAGGCAGAACTACAAAGGGATCTGGACAGGCTGCAGACCTGGTCCAGCAATTGGCTCCTGGAGTTCAATCCCACCAAGTGCAAAGTCATGAAGATTGGGGAAGGGCAAAGAAGGCCGCAGACGGAGTACAGTCTAGGGGGTCAGAGACTACAAACCTCACTCAAGGAAAAAGATCTTGGGGTGAGTATAACACCAGGCACATCTCCTGAAGCGCACATCAACCAAATAACTGCTGCAGCATATGGGCGCCTAGCAAACCTCAGAACAGCATTCCGACATCTTAATAAGGAATCATTCAGGACCCTGTACACCGTGTACGTTAGGCCCATATTGGAGTATGCGGCACCAGTTTGGAACCCACACCTAGCCAAGCACGTGAAGAAACTAGAGAAAGTGCAAAGGTTTGCAACAAGACTAGTCCCAGAGCTAAGAGGTATGTCCTACGAGGAGAGGTTAAGGGAAATCAACCTGACGACACTGGAGGACAGGAGAGATAGGGGGGACATGATAACGACTTACAAAATACTGAGAGGAATTGACAAGGTGGACAAAGACAGGATGTTCCAGAGATTGGACACAGTAACAAGGGGACACAGTTGGAAGCTGAAGACACAGATGAATCACAGGGATGTTAGGAAGTCTTCAGCCACAGAGTAGTCAGTAAGTGGAATAGTTTGGGAAGCGATGTAGTGGAGGCAGGATCCATACATAGCTTTAAGCAGAGGTATGATAAAGCTCACGGCTCAGGGAGAGTGACCTAGTAGCGATCAGTGAAGAGGCGGGGCCAGGAGCCTCGGACTCGACCCCGCAACCTCAACTAGGTGAGTACAACTAGGTGAGTACACACACACACACACACACACACACACACACACACACACACACACACACACACACACACACACACACACACACACACACACACACACACACACACACACACACACATATATAAGTAGTGAACTAGTTCACTTCACCACTAATTAGGCTTCAGCACCACCAGGACAAAATTCGTAATTAGCTTACCAGCGGAGGGGGGGGGCTGAATATGGGGGAGGGGGGTAAAGGTGGAAGAGCGGGCTGGGGGTATTCGTTAGGGGTAGCGGGGTAGGGGGAAGGGGGTGGTAGGCTGGTTGCTCTGGCCTCTTCAATACAGAAGAAAAATGTCCCGAAGCGGATTTCTATTTTTTTTTCAGGTGGAAGGGGGGGGGGAGTTGACCCCAAAAAACAAGGGCGTTTTTATTTTTCCGTTCATTTAGAATAAAATTTATATACATCCGCAGTGTGCTGGAACCGCTGCCGTCTGCGGCAGACACAGTGCTGTCTGCGGCAGACACAGTGCTGTCTGCGGCAGACACAGTGCTGTCTGCGGCAGACACAGTGCTGTCTGTGGCAGACACAGTGCTGTCTGTGGCAGACACACTACTGTCTGTGGCAGACACAGTGCTGTCTGTGGCAGACACACTACTGTCTGTGGCAGACACAGTGCTGTCTGTGGCAGACACAGTGCTGTCTGTGGCAGACACACTACTGTCTGTGGCAGACACAGTGCTGTCTGTGGCAGACACAATATTGTCTGTGGCATACATAGTACTATCTGCGGCAGACACACTACTGTCTGTGGCAGACACACTACTGTCTGCGGCAGACACACTACTGTCTGTGGCAGACACACTACTGTCTGCGGCAGACACACTACTGTCTGCGGCAGACACAATATTGTCTGTGGCAGACATAGTACTATCTGCGGCAGACACACTACTGTCTGCGGCAGACACAATATTGTCTGCGGCAGATATAGTACTATCTGTGGCAGACACACTACTATCTGCAGCAGACACAATATTGTCTGCGGCAGATATAGTACTGTCTGTGGCAGACACACTACTGTCTGCGGCAGACACAATATTGTCTGTGGCAGACATAGTACTATCTGCGGCAGACACACTACTGTCTGTGGCAGATACACTACTGTCTGTGGCAGACACACTACTGTCTGTGGCAGACACACTACTGTCTGTGGCAGACACACTACTGTCTGTGGCAGACACAATATTGTCTGTGGCAGACATAGTACTATCTGCGGCAGACACACTACTGTCTGTGGCAGACACACTACTGTCTGTGGCAGACATAGTACTATCTGCGGCAGACACACTACTGTCTGTGGCAGACACACTACTGTCTGTGGCAGACACACTACTGTCTGTGGCAGACACACTACTGTCTGCGGCACATTACTGTCTGTGGCAGACACACTACTGTCTGTGGCAGACACACTTCTGTCTGTGGCAGACACACTACTGTCTGCGGCACATTACTGTCTGTGGCAGACACACTGCTGTCTGTGGCAGACGCGCTACTGTCTGTGAGCTGGGAGACTTCAGAAGTGCCAGCATGAGCTGGGAGACGTCAGTAGTGTGAGCCTGAGCTGGGAGACGTCAGTAGTGTCAGTCTGAGCTGGGAGACGTCAGTAGTGTCAGCCTGAGCTGGGAGACGTCAGTAGTGCCAGCCTGAGCTGGGAGACGTCAGTAGTGTCAGCCTGAGCTGGGAGACGTCAGTAGTGTGAGCCTGAGCTGGGAGACGTCAGTAGTGTCAGCCTGAGCTGGGAGACGTCAGTAGTGTCAGCCTGAGCTGGAAGACGTCAGTAGTGTCAGCCTGAGCTGGGAGACGTCAGTAGTGTCAGCCTGAGCTGGAAGACGTCAGTAGTGTCAGCCTGAGCTGGGAGACGTCAGTAGTGTCAGCCTGAGCTGGGAGACGTCAGTAGTGTGAGCCTGAGCTGGGAGACGTCAGTAGTGTGAGCCTGAGCTGGGAGACGTCAGTAGTGTCAGCCTGAGCTGGGAGACGTCAGTAGTGTCAGCCTGAGCTGGGAGACGTCAGTAGTGTCAGCCTGAGCTGGGAGACGTCAGTAGTGTCAGCCTGAGCTGGGAGACGTCAGTAGTGTCAGCCTGAGCTGGGAGACGTCAGTAGTGTCAGCCTGAGCTGGGAGACGTCAGTAGTGTCAGCTCAGGCTGACACTACTGAGGGTTTGAGAGACGGTGAGAAAACAGATATATAAAAGCTGATAAAACAGAAAACGGTAAAAAAACAAAGAAAACAGTAAACAGAGAGAAACCAGACATAGGTCAGAGAAAACAGAGAAACTTGAAAGAAAAACGGAAAAAATGAGCTTAAGAGGTAAAGAAACAGAACATATGGATGTAAACAGGAGAGAGAGCAAAGAAAGGTAAGAAAATATAGAAAACGATGAGAAAGCAGAAAACGGCGAGTTAAGAGAGAAAACGGCAAGAAAACATAGATAACGGCGATAAAACAGAAAACGGCGAGAAAACGAAGAAAACGGAAAACATAAAAGATAGACCGAAACAGAGATGAGAGAGAGAGAGAGAGAGAGAGAGAGAGAGAGAGAGAGAGAGAGAGAGAGAGAGAGAGAGAGAGAGAGAGAGAGAGAGAGAGAGAGAGAGAGAGAGACGGAACAGGAGAGTAAACAGAAAAAACGACGAGAAAACGGAGAAAGGACAGAGAGAGAAATTGATGCCAGTCGAGACACTGAAGAATATTGTCAGTGGCCGGTCATTACTTAACTACAGTGAGGGTAAGTATGTATGTATGTATGTATGTATGTATGTATGTATGTATGTATGTATGTATGTATGTATGTATGTATGTATGTATGTATGTACTCACCTAATTGTGGTTGCAGGGGTCGAGACTCAGCTCCTGGCCCCGCCTCTTCACTGATCGCTACTAGGTTCTCTCTCTGCTCCCTGAGCTATGTCATACCTCGTCATAAAGCTATGTATGGTTCCTGCCTCCACTACATCACTTGCTAGGCTATTCCACTTCCTGATGACTCTGTGGCTGAAGAAATACTTCCTAACATCCCTGTGACTCGTCTGAGTCTTCAGCTTCCAATTGTGACCTCTTGTTTCTGTGTCCCATCTCTGGAACATCCTGTCTCTGTCCACCTTGTCTATTCCACGCATTATTTTGTATGTTGTTATCATGTCTCCCTTGACCCTCCTGTCCTTCAGTGTCGTCAGTCGATATCCCTCAACCTTTCTTGGTAGGACATTCCCCTGAGCTCCGGAACTAGCCTTGTTGTAAACCTTTGTACTTTCTCTAACTTCTTGACGTGCTTGACCAGGTGTGGGTTCCAAACTGGTGCTGCATACTCCAGTATGGGCCTGACGTATACAGTGTACAGTGTCTTGAACGATTCCTTACTATTCTCAGGTTTGCCAGGCGCCCGTATGCTGCAGCAGTTGTCTGGTTGATGTGTGACTCCGGAGACATGCTCGGTGTTATGGTCACCCCATGATCTTTCTCGTTGAGTGAGGTTTGCAGTCTTTGTCCACCTAGCCTATACTCTGTCTGCGGCCTTCTTTGCCATATGTACGTATGTATGTATGTATGTATGTATGTATGTATGTATGTATGTATGTATGTATGTATGTATGTATGTATGTATGTATGTATGTATGTATGTATGTATGTATGTATGTATGTATGTATGTATGTGTGGATGTATGTATGTGTGGATGTATGTATGTGTGAATGTATGTATGTATGTATGTATGTATGTATGTATGTATGTATGTATGTATGTATGTATGTATGTATGTATGTATGTATGTATGTATGTGTGGATGATGGTATGTATGTGTGTGTGGATGATGGTATGTATGTGTGTGTGGATGATGGTATGTATGTATGTGTGGATGATGGTATGTATGTGTGTGTGGATGATAGTATGTATGTATGGATGATGGTATGTATGTATGTGTGGATGTATGTATGTGTGGATGTATGTATGTGTGAATGTATGTATGTATGTATGTATGTATGTATGTATGTATGTATGTATGTATGTATGTATGTATGTGTGGATGTATGTATGTGTGGATGTATGTATGTATGTATGTATGTATGTATGTATGTATGTGTGGATGTATGTATGTATGTATGTATGTATGTATGTATGTATGTATGTATGTGTGGATGATGGTATGTATGTGTGGATGATGGTATGTATGTATGTGTGGATGATGGTATGTATGTGTGGATGATGGTATGTATGTGTGGATGATGGTATGTATGTATGTGTGGATGATGGTATGTATGTATGTATGTATGTATGTATGTATGTATGTGTGGATGTATGTATGTATGTATGTATGTATGTATGTATGTATGTATGTATGTATGTATGTATGTGTGGATGTATGTATGTGTGGATGTATGTATATGTGAATGTATGTATGTATGTATGTATGTATGTATGTATGTATGTATGTATGTATGTATGTATGTATGTATGTATGTATGTATGTATGTATGTATGTATGTATGTAAATACATAAGTATGCATGTAAATTAGAAAGTTTATTTAGGTACAGGTACACATAAACACAGCTACACAAATTATCGTACCGAGTAAGATACGGCGTTCCGTGGCTCGAGTGGTAGTGCACTCACCTCACACACTTGTCCGCGGTTCGATCCCCGGTACGGGTGGAAACATCAGGGCGTGTTTCCCTTAAGACACCTGCTGTCCACGTTCACCTAGCAATAAAATAGGTACCTGGGTGTTAGACGACAGGTGTGGACCGCATCCTGGGAACAAAAGTGACTTAATTGGCCAGAAATGCCCTTCGTAACAAAGGGTTTTCTGTAAAGTAGTGTGTCATTGATGTCAGCTATGGTCTGTATATTTCAATATATTAACGTAGCTCTGGCTTATCCATTTGCTAGGTAATTAGCAAGGCATGTAGGTGGTTAATTACTTGTTGTTAGGTCATTACTCGCTGCTAGAAAGGTAATTAACATCCTTGTGCTGAAGGATTTTCACTGAACGGGGGATGGAGGGGTGGGGGTGGTGGAGTGGGGGTGGGGGTGGTGGAGTGGGGGGGGTGGAGGGGTGTTGAATGGAAAGGGTGAGGGGGGGAGTTATGATGCAGATGGCGACCCACAACAGTCTGCTTGAACGAAGGGTTCCAGTTGGAAAGGGGAATTTCCTCGATGTTTCGGCTCGCCCGGGGATCGATCTCTGGTGTTCTAGGTTGTGAGAAGAACGATAATTGTACAGACAACCTCCGTGACTTTCACTCTCTTTCTTTCCTTCTCGCCACTCTTTCTTCTTCACCACTTCTCAACTTTGCACTATTTTACTCTGCTTCGTTTCCTTCCTCTCTCTTCCTTTTTCCCCTCTCCCGTTTCTTCCACTCCCTCCTTTCACCTTATTTTCAAAATTCTCGCTGTCTGTCTGTCTCTGTCCCTGTCTCTCTGTCTCTGTCTCTCTGTCTCTCTCTCTCTCTTCTTTTCTTCCTCTCCCTCATCTTCAACACTCCATTTCTTCCTCTCCCTCATCTTCAACACTCCCTTTCTTCCTCTCCCTCATCTTCAACACTCCCTTTCATCCTCTCCCTCATCTTCAACACTCCCTTTCATCCTCTCCCTCATCTTCAACACTCCCTTTCATCCTCTCCCTCATCTTCAACACTCCCTTTCATCCTCTCCCTCATCTTCAACACTCCCTTTCATCCTCTCCCTCATCTTCAACACTCCCTTTCATCCTCTCCCTCATCTTCAACACTCCCTTTCATCCTCTCCCTCATCTTCAACACTTCCTTTCATCCTCTCCTTCATCTTCAACACTCCCTTTCATTCTCTCCCTCATCTTCGACACTCCCTTTCATCCTCTCCCTCATCTTCAACACTCCCCTTCATCCTCTCCCTCATCTTCAACACTCCCTTTCATCCTCTCCCTCATCTTCAGCACTCCCCTTCATCCTCTCCCTCATCTTCAACACTCCCTTTCATCCTCTCCCTCATCTTCAACACTCCCTTTCATCCTCTCCCTCATCTTCAACACTCCCTTTCATCCTCTCCCTCATCTTCAGCACTCCCCTTCATCCTCTCCATCATCTTCAACACTCCCCTTCTTCCTCTCCCTCATCTTCTAAACTCCCCAAATTCCCCCCCCCCCCCCGAAAAAAAAAAAAATAAGTATATTAAAAATAAATTCCTATTTTCCTGACGTAAGGTTGCTCCTGGCCCCGGGTCGACGCAGCTATCACTCCCTCCTCGAGACTATTCAACTAGTCGTGCAATAACTCCCTCCTCGAGACTATTCAACTAGTGCAATTTCATCTGGAAGACTCGTGGAGAGCATCGTGTTGCCCAGACTCTTTCTCAGTCCCTACTAGCCGCCTGAGGAGTCATCCAGGATGTAATTCAGGGATGTCCTTTACCTGTTGCGAGATGGTGCTTCAAGGTCTGGATAGAACTGGACCGAGATTTCGGTTTGGCTAGCTTTGGATAATAAAAACACGCATAAAAGTACACGAGAGGTACGATAAAGTTCTTGGAGTAGAGAGAGAATGACCAGGAGCTGTGAATTGACCCCTGCAACCATAAATAGGTGAGCACAAATAGGTGAGTATATACACACACATGATACTGGAGCAAGTATTTACCACAAGCGTAGCTGAAAGATGGAATATAATCTCCCACTAATGATCATGGCGCTAATGATCATACGGTGCTAAACATCGAGCACCTTGCGACACTAAACACTGCAGCAACAACACCAAGTGGAGGGACACGAGAAGCCAGACTTTAAAAGGCAGAACTTCGAAGGGTTGAGGTAATTCGTGAATGCAGTGAAGTGTTAAAAGAAGACTGGAAGAAAAAGTCAGTGGATAATGTAATTGTGTACGTAGCTGGAGAGTGCTTGGAGGCAGAGGAGAATTTCATACACAGAAGAAAGGGAAACAACACTGATAAACAGAAATCTTTTTGCGACGAGAGAGACAAAGATGAAAACCCTACGAGCAGGGGGAGGGGGGGAGTAGAGGAACTGAAGGACAGAGAAGTAAGCCAGAATATGCAAGAGTGAAAAGGAAAGCTAAGAGACAATTTGAGAATGACACAGCATCAAGGAAAAGCAAAGTCTGAACAACTCTCGCTGCTTCACAGCCACAATAGAAGGAAGACGACAGTGATGGACTAGGTACTTCAGCTGAAGAAGGAAGAAGAAAATGGGCAGAGAAGTCTATTCCTTCATATACCTTAACTTGACTTATACTCACTGGAGCACAGGCGAGAGAGATACATCATAATCTACACCTGGAAGATTCTGGAGGGACTGGTCCAAAATCTGCACACAGAAATCACTTCCTACGAAAACAAAAGGCTTGGCAGGCGATGCAACAATCCCCCTGTGAAAAGTAGGGGGGTCATTAGTACACTAAGTGTCCGGGGCCCAAGACTGTTCAACAGCATCCCACCAGCCATAAGGGAAATTACCAATAGACCCCTGGATGTCTTCAAGAGGGAGCTGGACAGATACCTTAAACCAGTACCGGATCAGTCAGGACTACGTGCGGCCAGCAGTAACAGTCTGGTTGATCAGGCCCTGATCCACCAGGAGGCTTGGTCATGGACCGAGCCGCTGGGGCGATGACCCCCGGAATACCCTCCAGGTAGACTCCAGGTAAACTCCAGGTAGGTGTTAAAACGTAGATTTAAAGAGGATTTTTCAGTGGAAACATGATCAATATCAGAAAGACTAACTGACAGGGTACATCGGCAGGTACTGGATATCCTACACACAACAGGGAAAGAATTAAAAAAAGAAACAACTTTTGATGGAGTTGGATACATCAAAGGCAATGGGACTTGATACAGTGTTACGATGGATTCTGCGAGAGGGAACGATAACACTGTTTGGACCACTAAGATCTACACACACACACACACACACACACACACACACACACACACACACACACACACACACACACACACACACACAACATACACACCTCACAGTGCCTTGTATGCAAATACCAACGCTTGGAAAAGAGAAAATGACATTTTAATGTAAATATTACAGTTCTAAGTCTCGTATGCAGAAGAAGAAGAGAGCCCAAGTACCTCCCTCCTGTGGGATAGCCATCTAGCGAGGATGGGAGGAGGATAGAGAGGCCGAGAGGAAGATGAGAAGCATAAGAACAGGCAAAACAAAAGGATGTCCGTCTCACACTCTCCTTTATTCTTGTTACAAAATAAAAGTTAATCTGTCTAGGTTAGGCTGAATTTGGAGAGGTTAAATTAGGGTAGATTAGGTTAGGATAGACTTGAACAGGTTAGGGTAGGTCAGGTTAGTTTAGGTTAGGCTTGAACAGGTTAGGTTAGGTCAGGTTAGGGTAGGTTAGGCTTGAACAGGTTAGGTTAGGTCAGGTTAGGGTAGGTTAGGCTTGAACAGGTTAGGCTAGGTTAGGTTATGTTAGGTTAGGTTAGGTTACGTTAGGTCAGGTTAGGCTTGAATAGGTTAGGTTAGGTTAGGCTTGAATAGGTTAGGTCAGGTTAGGCTTGAATAGGTTAGGTTAGGTAAGGCATTTTAGTTTTTTTGGGTCAACCAATTTTAAGTTTGATACGTGCAATAACACAAATAAAAACATTCGTTCGAAAAGGCAAGAATTTGCTTCGACTTCTAAGTGGCAGAAGAAAATGGCCACCCAGAGAGAGAACTTGAAAAAAACAAAAACATTACACATTAATGTCCTTGAGACAGTCACATTGCAGAGTGAGAAACGTAAGTGTGGAGGGAAGGATGGGAGGGAATGGAGGGGGATTATGGATGGAGGATGTGAGTGATGGCAGGAATGAGAGTGGATGGACGTGAAGAGAAAGATGGATGAAAGGAATGAGTCTGGGACGAAAGTAGATGGACAGGAAAGAGGATAGTAGTAGAACTGCGAGAAGTAAGAACGAAACGCAAATGGATGAATAGGGAGAAGAAGAAGGATAGCAAGAATGTAAGAAATGAGAATGAGATGAGAGTACATGGATAGGGAAAAGAAAAAAAAAGAGGATGGGAAGAATGTAAAGAATTAGACGAGAGTAGATGGCTAGGGAATAGATGAATAGATGAATAAGATGAGAAAGATGGGAAGACTGTTAAGAGCTGTATGCTCAGTGGCTTCTTCAGTCCAGTACAGAGAAGAACGGTGAAAGATGAGGAATGAGTTTGAAGTACTCAGTCCCTCAGACTGAGCAGATCGACCTCAGGCTGAGTGAGGGACTGATAACCTCAGACTCATCCTTATCTTTCACCGTTCTTCTCTGTATTGGACTGAAGAAGCCACAGGCTGGTGAAACGTTTCCACGATAACGATTCCCAAATGATGTACAAGTGTTTTATTCTTCAACCAAGTCATGACGTTGAGGTGAACTCTGAGAGGAAGAGAGAGACAACTGGGCTTCAGAGGCACCTAAGCTCCTCCGTATTCTAAAAACATGTTTATTTTTCCAGTATAATCTACCTTGTCCATAATTTGCTTTGTATCGTAAGGTAAAGTCTAGGATCTTTCCATAATTGTTATTTCCAGTTATTTCCATCCTTCCTTATCCTTCTTCCTTCCCATCTTACGACAGCTCTCGTCGTCCTCGATTCGATTCCATAATTGTGTTGCAGAGGTCTGAGCTGTGCTCAGACCTCTGCAACACAATTGTCCTCGAAGATTTGTTAAGTTATACCATGAATTAAGGAAAGATCCTGGACTTCACCTTACGAGACAAAGTAAATGCGATAGTAATTACGAACAAGGTAGATTATATTGGAAAAATAAAAAAAATATTAAAAGACGGGGGAACTTAGGTGCCCCTTAAAGCCTGCTGCCATGGCTTCTGAAGCATTACGGCTCTCAGAAACTTGTGGTTTCCGTGTCAAGAGCTTTATCAGATGGGAAAAGTTGTCCCGGTACAAGCTCATTCTGCAGCCATTTTTTTATGCTTGTCAGCCATAAGTGGAATCATTGAGCCTTTGTATTGGTTTGTGGTTGATGGAATTGATTTTGATGCAGTTGATGATCTGGTCAAGCACGTCAAGAAATTAGAGAAAGTGCAAACGTTTGCAACAAAGCTAGTTCCAAATCTAAGGTGAATGTCCTACGAGGAAAGGTTAAGGGAAATCAGTCTGACGACACTGGCGGCTGTGTGTGTGTATGTGTGTGTGTCTGTGTGCACTCACCAAATTGTGGTTGCAGGGGTCGATACTCAGCTCCTGGCCCCGCCTCTTCACTGACCGCTATTGGGTCCTCCCTCTCCCTGCTCCATGAGCGTTATCATACCTCGTCTTAAAACTATGTATGGTTCCTGCCTCCACTACATCACTTGCCAGACTATTCCACTTCCTAACAACTCTGTGGCTGAAGAAATACCTAACATCCCTTTGACTCATCTGAGTCTTCAACTTCAAATTGTGACCCCTTGTTTCTGTGTCCCATCTCTGGAACATCCTGTCTCTGTCCACCTTATCTATTCCACGCAGTATTTTGTATGTCGTTATTATGTCACCCCTGACCCTCCTGTCCTCCAGTGTCGTCAGACTGATTTCTCTTAACCTTTCCTCGTAGGACATTCACCTTAGATTTGGAACCAGCTTTGCTGCAAACGTTTGCACTTTCTCTAATTTCTTGACGTGCTTGACCAGGTGTGGGTTCCAAACTGATGACGCGTACTCCAGTATGGGCCTGACGTACACAGTGTATAGAATCTTCAACGATTCCTTACTGAGGTATCGGAACGCTATTCTCAGGTTGGCCAGACGTCCATATGCCACAGCAGTTATTTGGTTAATGTGTGCTTCCGGCGAAGTGCTCGATATTATACTCACCCCCAGATCTTTCTCCTTGAATGAGGTTTGCAGTCTTTTGCCGCCTAGCCTATACTCTGTCTGCGGCCTTCTTTGCCCTTCCCCGATTTTCATGACTTTGCATTTGGTTGGTTAAATTCTAGGAGCGAGTTGCTGGACCACGCGTCCAGCCTGTCCGGGTATCTTTGTAGACCTGTCTGGTTCGCATCTGATTTAATTCTCCTCATTAACTTCACATCTTCTGAAAACAGGGACACTTCAGAGTCTATTCCTTCCGTCATGTCATTCACATACACCAGTACAACAGCACTGGTCCCAGGACTAGCCCCTGTGGGACCTCGCTCGTCACAGGCGCCCGCTGTGATACCTCATCACGTACCATGACTAGCTGTTGTCTCCCTGTTAGGTATTCTCTGATCTATTGTAGTGCCCTTCCTGTTATATGTGCCTGATCCTCTAGCTTCTGCACTAATCTCTAGTGAGGAACTGTGTCGAAGGCCTTCTTGCAGTCCAAGAAAATGCAAACAGAACACCCCTCCCTCTCATGTCTTACTTCAGTTACCTTGTAATAAAACTTTAGTAGGTTTGTGACACAGGATTTGCCTTCCATGAATCCGTGCTGGCTGTCGTTTATAATTTTGTTCCACTCCAGGTGCTCCACCACTCTCTGCCTGATAATCTCCTCCATGACTTACATACTATACACGTCAGTGACACTGGTCTATAGTTTAGTGTTTCGTTTCTGTCTCCTTTCTTAAGGCTGGGGACTACATTTGCCGTCTTCCATACGTCCGGTAGTGGCCCAGTTTCAAGGGATGTGTTGAAGATTGTGGTTAGTGGCACACACAGTGTCTCTGCTCCCTCTCTAAGGACCCACGGAGGGATGTTGTCCGGTCCCACCACCTTTGAAGTATCAAGGTCAATTAGGAGATTCTTCACCTCCTCCTCGGTTGTGTGTATTTCATTCAACACTTGCTGGTATATTCCTTGTTTACGTACCCCTCTGTTTTGTCTTTCCAGTGTCCCTTCTGCCTCCACTGTAAATGCTTCCTGAAATCTCGTGTTGAGCCCCTCACATACTTCTTGGTCGTTACTGATGAGCTCCCCACCTCCTTTCCTCGGCCTGATTACCTGGTCTTTGATGGTTATCTTCCTCCTGATGAGGCTGTAAAGCAGTTTCGGGTCAGACTTGACTTTCGATGCCATTTCGTTTTTGCACTGCCGCTGGGCCTCCCTCCTTATCTGTGCATACTCGTTTCTGGCTCGTCGACTAATCTCTTTATTTTCCTGGGTCCTTTGCCTTCTGTACTTTTTCCATTCTCTAACGCACTTAGTTTTTGCATCCCTAAACCTTCGGGAAAACCAAGGGCTCATTCTGGTCTTCCCATTATTTCTGTTACCCTTGGGAACAAACCTTTCCTCTGCCTCCTTGCATTTTGTTGTTACATAGTCCATCATTTGGCTTACTGACTTTCCTACCAACTCTCTTTCCCACCGAACCTCCTGCAGGAAGGTCTTCATACCTGTGTAGTCCCCTCTTTTATAGTTTTGCTTTTCCCTTTCTACTTCTGTCACCCTCTCCACTTGTAGCTCTACGATGTATTCAAAACTCAGAACCACGTGGTCACTAGCTCCAAGGGCCCTTTCATATGTGATGTCTTCGATGTCTGAGCTACTCAGGGTGAACACAAGGTCCAGTCTTGCTGGGTTATCCTCCATTCTCTCTCTGGTAGTGTCCCCAACATGTTGATGCATGAGGTTTTCAAGTACCACATCTATCATATTGGCTCTCCATGTTTCTGGACCCCCATGTGGCTCCAGGTTTTCCCAATCAATCTCTCTGTGGTTGAAGTCGCCCACAACCAGTAACCTTGCTCTGCTCGAGTGAGCTCTTCTTGCCACCTCAGCTAGTGTGTCCACCATTGCTCTGTTGCACTCATTATATTCCTCTCTTGGCCTCCTGCAGTTCTGTAGTGTGTGTGTGTGTGTGTGTGTGTGTGTGTAGCGACAGGAAGTCATGTGCACACAGAGACACACATCACTATGTCATGTGTACACATGAACGCACACATCAACATGACAGTCAAACCCACACACACACACACACGTCCAAATTCCTCAGTCAATGTGTTCAGTTAGGTCGATAACTAGACAAGACTGAACACCATCCAACTTCTCATTACTCAAACAAAAACAAAATAATTCCGCATCATATATATATATATATATATATATATATATATATATATATATATATATATATATATATATATATATATATATATATATATATATATATATATATATATATATATATATATATATATATATATATATATATATATTGATCCTTACTTATTTGATAGAGTCCCTGGTGAGCGAAACGTCCTCTCAATAAAAACGTCAACTACACATTGTGTCACATTAACAATCAGGATGTATTTCCAGTGACTGGAATTTTGGTGTCTCGCAGGAGCCTCCGAACTCCTCTTATTCTGCCCTGAACATACGGAGGATCGATCCCCAACATTTTTTTTTTTGCTCCGAATGACCCACACGGGTTTAGCTCTTTACACACAGAGAAAAATGATTATACTAATGGTAAAACTGAAGTGCTATGGGTCACAGAGTGCAAGGATTGGTGGAGACTCGACCCTCCCTCGTCCATTCATCGTGGCGAGATCTCTGATTAGTCAGGTTGTCCGTGACGGCTTGATGGAAGGATAATACTACAGCTTAGAGTGGTTCACACCAGCTTACAGTGGTTCACACCAGCTTAAAGTGGTTTCATACCAGCTTAGAGTGGTTTTATACCAGCTTAGAGTGGTTCACACCAGCCATCAGGATACCCAGACCAGAAGGAGATGATGGCACTCCTTGGGACTGTGCTACCACAGGTGTCAGTGTTCCTTCAATGCTTACTTGTACTGCAGTGCCATCAGTTCGAAACCAACAGGACCAGGGTTAGAATCCCGGCATGGTGAGACGTGTTGCCAAGTCTCCTTCCTTACTGTTGTCGCTCTTCACCTTAGCATTAAATATTCACCTGGGTGTTGGCAGACTGTTGTGAGTGGCATCCTGGGAGGTAAGAACTTGGTCCTGGGACACGTAAACAAACCAAAGGATCTCTCTCTCTCTCATTCGCGACATTTACACAACCTTTGTCACCTATGTAAGCAGCCAGTGGAATGTTTGCCTGTGTACTGACAGCGTCGAGAAGCAGAGGGGTGTAAGGGATCTTGATCCAACAAATGGGAGCAACCCTTTCCCTTGCTTAGATCAAACCCCAACAGCTAATTACCTCCTCCCATGCCTCATACCTCCCCATGCTTATGCCACCTATTCCTCACACCACCCATTCCTCACACCACCCATTCCTCACACAACCCATTCCTCACACCACCCATTCCTCACACAACCCATTCCTCACACCACCCATTCCTCATAACTCTTCCCTCCCTGACATTTATACATTGATTTCCTTATGTATTTCAGTTTCCTTAAAATAGACAGTATCGTGTCTATTGTGTCTACAGATACGATAGTCAGTGTGTCAGGGATGAAGGAGTGACCGGCCCTGGAACCGGTTCCAGTATGTGTGACCTGGAAGGTGCAGAAACCAGTCTGTTGCCCACTATACACTCCTGTCTACCACACACACAGTCTGCCGTCCACCACACACTGTCTGCCGTCCACCACACTGTCTGCCTTCAATCACACACTGTCTGCCGTCCACTATACTGTCTGCCATCCATCAAACACTGTTCGCCGTCTACCACACTGTCTGCCTTCCACCACACACTGTCTGCTATCCACCACGCTGTCTGCCGTCCACTATACTGTCTGCCTTCCACCACACACTGTCTGCTGTCCACCACACTGTCTGCCGTCCACTATACAGTCTGCCATCCACCACACACTGTTCGCCGTCCACCACACTGTCTGCCGTCCACCACACACTGTCCACCTTCCACCACACACTGTCTGCTGTCCACACACTATCAGCCGTCCGCCACACCCTGTCTGCTGTCCACCACACACTGCTGTTCACCACGCACTGTCTGCTGTCCACCACACACTGTCTGCGGTCCACCACACACTGTCTGCTGTCCATCACACACTGTCTGCTGTCCATCACACACTGTCTGCTTTCACTCCAACTCATCCCGTCAAATTCTAGTGAATTTCTCACATACGGTTAGGTTAGGTTAGGTTAGGTTAGGTTAGGTTAGGTTAGGTTGGGTTAGGCTAGGTTAGGTTAGGCTAGGTTAGGTTAGGTTAGGTTAGGTTAGGTTAGGTTAGGTTAGGTTAGGTTAGGTTGGGTTAGGTTAGGTTAGGTTAGGTTAGGTTAGGTTAGGTTAGGTTAGGTTATGTTGGGTTAGGTTAGGTTAGGTTAGGTTAGGTTAGGTTAGGTTAGGTTAGGTTGGGTTAGGTTAGGTTAGGTTAGGTTAGGTTAGGTTAGGCTAGGTTAGGTTAGGTTGGGTTAGGTTAGGCTAGGTTAGGTTAGGTTAGGTTAGGTTAGGTTAGGTTGGGTTAGGTTAGGTTAGGTTAGGTTAGGTTAGGTTAGGTTAGGTTGGGTTAGGTTAGGTTAGGTTAGGTTAGGTTAGGTTAGGTTGGGTTGGGTTGGGTTAGGTTAGGTTAGGTTAGGTTAGGTTAGGTTAGGTTAGGTTAGGTTGGGTTATTTTAGGCTAGGTTAGGTTAGGTTAGGTTAGGTTGGTTTGGGTTAGGTTAGGTTAGGTTAGGTTAGGTTAGGTTAGGTTAGGTTAGGTTAGGTTAGGTTAGGTTAGGTTAGGTTAGGTTAGGTTCGGTTAGGTTAGGTTAGGTTAGGTTAGATTAGGTTAGGTTAGGTTAGGTTAGGTTAGGTTAGGTTAGGTTAGATTAGGTTAGTTTAAGTTAAGTTAGGTTATGTTAGTTTAAGTTAAGTTAGGTTAGGTTAGTTTAAGTTAAGTTAGGTTATGTTAGTTTAAGTTAAGTTAGGTTAGGTTAGTGTGAGTTAAGTTAGGTTAGGTTAGTGTGAGTTAAGTTAGGTTAGTTCTTTATCAATAAAAATAATCAGTTATTATAGGCCACAACGGGAATAACTAATTATACGATCGTGATAAAAACTCCGTTTAAGCGGTCACCCATTTAACTGTCAGAGCGTGAGTGATGTCCTGTCTGTAATCAAGATGACAGGTCTCCCCATACCAGCTTCCATTTCTGTCTACCAGCCTCATATTCTGTCTACCAGCCTCATATTCTGTTTACCAGCTTCATATTCTGTCTACCGGCATCCATATTCTGTCTACCAGCCTCATATTCTGTCTACCAGCTTCATATTCTGTCTACCGGCATCCATATTCTGTCTACCAGCCTCATATTCTGTCTACCAGCCTTAAATTCTGTCTAGCAGCCTCATATTCTGTCTACCAGCTTCATATTCTGTCTACCGGCATCCATATTCTGTCTACCAGCCTCCATATTCTGTCTACCAGTCTCATATTCTGTCTACCAGCCTCCATATTCTGTCTACCAGCCTCATATTCTGTCTACCAGCCTCATATTCTGTCTACAGGCCTCCATATTCTGTCTACCAGCCTCCATATTCTGTCTACCAGTCTCATATTCTGTCTACCAGCCTCATATTCTGTCTACCAGCCTCATATTCTGTCTACCAGCCTCATATTCTGTCTACCAGCCTCATATTCTGTCTACCAGCCTCAATTCTGTCTAGCAGCCTCATATTCTGTCTACCAGCCTCATATTCTGTCTACCAGCCTCATATTCTGTCTACCAGCCTCAATTCTGTCTAGCAGCCTTATATTCTTTCTACCAGCCTCATATTCTGTCTATCCTACGCAGATGACAGCAAGGAAATGAGTGAGCTACTCAAGTCCCAATATGACTCAGTTTTTAGCAAGCCGCTAACCAGACTGATTGTCGAAGATCAAAATTAATTTTTTTTGAGAGAGCCACAGAATTTGGTAAACACAACCTATCTGATGTTATCCTGAAGCCAAATGCCTTCGAACAGGCGATAAATGACATGCCCATGCACTCTGCCCCAGGGCCAGACTCATGGAACTCCGTGTTCATCAAGAACTGCAAGAAGTCCCTATCACGAGCTTTTACCATCCTATGGAGAGGGAGCATGGACACGGGGGTCGTCCCACAGTTACTAAAAACAACAGACATAGCCCCACTCCACAAAGGGGGCAGTAAAGCAATAGCAAAGAACTACAGACCGATAGCACTAATATCCCATATCATAAAAATCTTTGAAAGGGTCCTAAGATATAATATATACAGACTTTGCAAAAGCCTTTGACGAGTGTGACCATGGCGTAATAGCGCACAAAATGCGTGCTAAAGGAATAACAGGAAAAGTTGGTAGATGGATCTATAGTTTCCTCACAAACAGAACACAAAGAGTAGTAGTCAACAGAGAAAAGTCCGAGGCGGCTACGGTGAAAAGCTCTGTTCCACAAGGCACAGTACTCGCACCCATCTTGTTCCTCATCCTCATATCCGACATAGACAAGGATGTCAGCCACAGCACCGTGTCTTCCTTTGCAGATGACACCCGAATCTGCACGACAGTGTCTTCCATTGCAGACACTGCAAGGCTCCAGGCGGACATCAACCAAATCTTTCAATGGGCTGCAGAAAACAATATGAAGTTCAACGATGATAAAATTCAATTACTCAGATATGGTAAACATGAGGAAATTAAAACTTCATCAGAGTACAAAACAAATTCCGGCCACAAAATAGAGCGAAAAACCAACGTCAAAGACCTGGGAGTGATCATGTCGGAGGATCTCACCTTCAAGGACCATAACATTGTATCAATCGCAGCTGCTAGAAAAATGACAGGATGGATAATGAGAACCTTCAAAATTAGGGATGCCAAGCCCATGATGACACTCTTCAGGTCGCTTGTTCTATCTAGGCTGGAATATTGCTGCACACTAACAGCACCTTTCAAGGCAGGTGAAATTGCTGACCTAGAAAGTGTACAGAGAACCTTCACGGCGCGCATAACGGAGATAAAACACCTCAATTACTGGGAGCGCTTTAAGTTCCTGAACCTGTATTCCCTGGAACGCAGGCGGGAGATACATGATTATAAACACCTGGAAAATCCTAGAGGGACAAGTACCGAACTTGCACACGAAAATCACTCACAACGAAAGCAAAAGACTCGGCAGACGATGCAACATCCCCCCAATGAAAAGCAGGGGTGTCACTAGCACGTTAAGAGACCATACAATAAGTGTCAGGGCTCGAGACTGTTCAACTGCCTCCTAGCATACATAAGGGGGAGCACCAATAGACCCCAGGCAGTCTTCAAGCTGGCACTGTACAAGCACCTCAAGTCGGTACCTGACCAGCCGGGCTGTGGCTCGTGCGTTGGATTGCGTGCAGCCAGCAGTAACAGCCTGGTTAATCAGGCTCTGATCCACCAGGAGGCCTGGTCACAGACCGGGCCGCGGGGGCGTTGACCCCTGGAACTCTCTCCGGTAACTCCAGGTAAAGCAGCCTCATATTCTGTCTACCAGCCTCATATTCTGTCTATCAACCTCATATTCTATCTACCAGCCTCATATTCTGTCTACCAGCCTCATATTCTGTCTATCAGCCTCATATTCTATCTACCAGCCTCATATTCTGTCTACCAGATTGTTTACCGAGTACCAGGTGCCGTTATCTGTTTGCTAGGCTCCGTTGTATGTTTACCAGCCTCTGTTATCTGTTCACCAGCCTCTGTTTTCTCTATGACATGTTTACCAGTTTCTGTTCTCTCTGTTATGTTTACCAGTTTCCGTTTTCCCCATTCTCTGTTTACCAGCCTTTGTTATCTGTTTATCAGTCTCCTTTATCTGATTACGAGCCTCTGTTATCTGTTTACCTGCCTTATTTTCTCACTATTGGCCTTTTGCCCGTTCACCATCCTCCCGAGACAGCAGAGGAAACAGAAGCAACAGAAAACGGTTGCAGGGCACGAGAGAACACGGAAGGAGCAAAAAACAGAGAAAACGGTAGGAGGGCGTCAAACTACTGTCGTCCTTCCAAACCGTTTTTATTCGTTTCTGTTATCTCTTGTGCTCTACTTGCCGTTTATTTTTTTTTTGTCGTGTAATGATAGAAAACGGCCACAAAGCACGTAAGAGAAAACGGAAGCTTTATACAGAAAATAGGGAGAAAACGGGAGATAAAACAG
Organism: Cherax quadricarinatus; assembly: GCF_038502225.1. Taxonomy (NCBI): domain Eukaryota; kingdom Metazoa; phylum Arthropoda; class Malacostraca; order Decapoda; family Parastacidae; genus Cherax; species Cherax quadricarinatus. The sequence continues at coordinate 32,376,202 of NC_091320.1, read as the reverse complement.
AAGCTACAGAAAACAGGTAAAGAACAGGGTAGAAAACGGAAGCTAAAGTGAGGAAGGACTGAGGTAAAAAAAAAAAAAATCACCGTGCAGCAGCAGCAGCGAATCCAAACAGAAAGAAGGTCGGAAGCAACAAGCAGTGTTTACAAAGACGCGGCTGCGGGGCCGCCGCAGGTTGCCACAGCAATACCCTTCCAACAGTGATTCCTGACACAACACCGTTCCTGTTTTTCCAAAGGAATGAGACTATTTAGTTCTCCAGATATTTGTAAAAGGAGGGTAATGGACCTTCGCCATCCTCCCTTCAAGCAACGTTAAAGTATATATATATATATATATATATATATATATATATATATATATATATATATATATATATATATATATATATATATTATTTTTTTTATCACACTGGCCGATTCCCACCAAGGCAGGGTGGCCCGAAAAAGAAAAACTTTCACCATCATTCACTCCATCACTGCCAGAAGGGTGCTTTACACTACAGTTTTTAAACTGCAACATTAACACCCCTCCTTCAGAGTGCAGGCACTGTACTTCCCATCTCCAGGACTCAAGTCCGGCCTGCCGGTTTCCCTGAACCCCTTCATAAATGTTACTTTGCTCACACTCCAACAGCACGTCAAGTATTAAAAACCATTTGTCTCCATTCACTCCTATCAAACACGCTCACGCATGCCTGCTGGAAGTCCAAGCCCCTCGCACACGTTCTCTCTTCATATCCGAACCACCTCAACAACCCTTCCTCAGCCCTCTGGACAACAGTTTTGGTAATCCCGCACCTCCTCCTAACTTCCAAACTACGAATTCTCTGCATTATATTCACACCACACATTGCCCTCAGACATGACATCTCCACTGCCTCCAGCCTTCTCCACGCTGCAACATTCATCACCCATGCTTCACACCCATATAAGAGCGTTGGTAAAACTGTACTCTCATACATTCCCCTCTTTGCCTCCAAGGACAAAGTTCTTTGTCTCCACAGACTCCTAAGTGCACCACTCACCCTTTTCCCCTCATCAATTCTATGATTCACCTCATCTTTCATAGACCTATCCGCTGACACGTCCACTCCCAAATATCTGAATACATTCACCTCCTCCATACTCTCTCCCTCCAATCTGATACCCAATCTTTCATCACCTAAACTTTTTGTTATCCTCATAACCTTACTCTTTCCTGTATTCACTTTTAATTTTCTTCTTTTGCACACCCTACCAAATTCATCCACCAATCTCTGCAACTTCTCTTCAGAATCTCCCAAGAGCACAGTGTCATCAGCAAAAAGCAACTGTGACAACTCCCACTTTATGTTTGATTCTTTATCTTTTAACTCCACGCCTCCAAGAGGCGTGGAGTTAAAAGATAATAGGCAGAACTTGTGATCTTGGCTTAAATAGCAACGCTCATCTTGCCATATAGGACAAGTGAAAATTTGTGTATGCAATAATTTCGCCAAAATCATTCTGAACCTAACGAAAAAAATATATTTCACTGTGTTTGCTTAGTATTAAATTACTGTAAACAAATCTAAAATATACTTAGTTGGGTTAGGCTAAAATAAATTGCTCTTGTTATAATAAGGTTCGGTAAGTTTTCTAAGATTCTTTTAGTGCAAAATTAAAATTTTTTACATTAACATTAATGGAAAAAATATATCTTTAAACGTACAAGAGAAAATTTCAGAAAGGACTTAATTTTAAACGAGTTCTTGCTAATTGACCAGTTTTACATATTCGGCACGACATATATATATATATATATATATATATATATATATATATATATATATATATATATATATATATATATATATATATATATATATATTACCCAAAACTGAGAATAAACTCTCAGCCTGTATACTCTCGGAGACATACATCTCTCGGTGTATACATCCTGGATATGTTAGTCACATATATAATACATTTTCAACATATATCAAAGTTTTTACACACACACACAAATCAAATATAAAAGATGATTGATGATTCTGATTAGAAGGCCAAAATTTACCCATTTATTCCCTAGATGTATAAACTGGAATTTCCCCAGACTGACGAGGCTGACGAGGCTGACGAGGCTGACGAGGTTGACAGAACATGAGTAACAACACACACTTACCAAACTTTCCTGTTAATTGAGTTACTTTACACCTGGTAACGAGATGCTGCAGACAACTGTCTCACTGAGCACTTGTGATCCCTCCAGTATGTCTGCTCCCTGCATGTCTGCACCCTGCATGTCTGCACCCTGCATGTCTGCTCCCTGCATGTCTGCACCCTGCATGTCTGCATCCTTGAATGTCTGCACCCTCCTGACCATCTTATGCAGGCGGGGAAAATAGGGAGCACTGGAGTGCAAAATAAGAGAGCCAGTGAGAGAATGGTTGATTTTTTATCAGCATATTTCACTGAGAATAATTTTTCGAGTGAGATTAATAACCAGAGAAAGCCTGGGGCAGCAAATGGAACTGTCATTAATAAAGAACGAAAAAGGGGAAATGTTAAATAGGTAAGGGAAAGTACTGGAAAGCAGTAATTTCATGCAGTGGGCAAGGAGGTATAACATCTCGTAGGAGTAAGGAAGAGCCAGATGTGAATATAGGGAAAGTTCATGAAGCACTGAGTAGAATGAATGTGAGTAAAGCAGCTGAGACAGACGAGATTAAAAATGAGATGTTAAAGGCAGATGGGGATATATTTTTGGAGTGGTTGGCGTGTCTGTTCAGCTTATACATAAAAGAAAGGAAGGCACCTAGGGACTGGCAGAGAACGTGCATCGTTCCTCTATAAAAGGGGAAAAGAGAACAAAAGAGTATAAGAATCAAAGAAAAATAAACTTGCTAAATATACTAGGTACAGTGTATTGTAGAATTATTATTAACAGAGTTACGGGTAGGATAGAAAACAGGATTGCAAAGAAACAAAAAAGGATTTAGGAAGGTAGGAAGTGCAGACCAAGTCTTTACATTGACATGTACAAGTGATCAATACTTAAATAAGAGTAAGGAACTGTGTGTCGCTTTTATGAATCTAGAAATGGCTTAAGAGAGTGTGGATTAGGGAGATTAGTGGCGGATGTTACATATTTATGGAAAAAGCAAGAGGTTACCATAAGTGGTAAACGTTGATGGTGTGGAGATTAAGGTTCATGTTAGGGTATGTAGGAGAGAGGGATAGGAAACTATTTTCCAGTAAAAGCAGATCTTAGGCAGGAATGTGTGATGTCACCATGATTGCTCAACATATTTATAGATGGAACTTGAAAGGAAGATAATGTTAGGGTGTTGGGAAGTGGTGCGGGATTGAAAGATCATGAGTCAAATATGAAGAGCGAATTGTCACAGTTGCTCTTTGCTGATGACACAGTTCTTTTCTGGGAGAATCTGAAAGGAAGTTGTAACAGTTATTGGGTGAATTTAAAAGGATCTGCAAACGAAGAAAATTAAAAGTGAACATAGAAAAGAGGAAGGTGATGAGAATAACAAAAAAGTCTAGGTAATGAATACTTAGAAATCAGATTGGATAGAGTGTGGAAGAAGTGAATGCTCTTAGATATTTGAGAGTGGGCTTCAGCCTGTGAAAGACGAGGCGAATCATGGAACAGACTAGGAGAAAAAAGGTTAGTGGAGTGTTGAGGCGTATGTGGAAATAAAGTTATTTATGGAAGGAAAAAGGGAATGTGCCAGAGCATAGTGGTACCAACACTTTTATATGGGTGTGAGACATGGGCTTTAAACGTTGCAGCGAGGATGAGAACAATGTGAATATGAAGCACAGAAATTAGAAGATATAATTCAGATGGTGGCTGGGAAATTTAGGAAGAATGGAGCACAATAGGATGATCAAGAGAGTATATAAATCGGGGATGGAGTAGCGTTCATCCCAGGAAAGATTAAAGGGATGAGGTCAGTGTGGCTTTGAGAGATAGGGGATTGAGAATCTACCATATTAGTGTAAGCGTTTTAGATCGGAGTTAATGGAGACAACCAGTTAACCGGACCCGAGTCTGACAAGAAAGCTCTTAAATGAATGGGTTTCTTTTTTAGGGGGGTTATCCTACATTGGTGATATATATATATATATATATATATATATATATATATATATATATATATATATATATATATATATATATATATATATATATATATATATATCTGCAAAGCAGATACATTCCAAGTACAAATCAGAACTAAAACCTATGCATATAAAAAACAAGTGAGCATCGTGTCGTCAAATCCCCTAAGCGCCGATACAGTAGGCAAGACACACACGAAATCCCCGTGAATAAGCAGCTGGTGAGGCAAATATTGAAAAGTGGATTCCCGTGGAATCGACAGTCGCAACAGGAACACATACACGCGCCCGAGAGAGATATTCTAACAAGAAATATTTAAATGAAGACTGCGATCCTTTGGCATGAGCTGAGATACTCGGACAGGAGGAGGTTGTGGGGCGCCGCCATGCTCGTTTTGCATAAGCGTTTGGAATTTCTGTTTATCTGGGCGCTGGAAGCGGGATCACGGCCCGCAGCGAGGAACTCGATCCTCTTGTATTGCCTCAGAACCCTTTTTTTTTTTTTTTTTTGGCCCAGATGTTATTGTTTTTCTCTAGAGCGCTGATGAGTTCTCCTGCGTTGTCTTACGTTCTATTGTAGCTAATATTTCTTATACCTGTTAATCTTTATAGCTATTAATCCTTTTATTTAATACATCGGCCGTTTCCCACCAAGGCAGGGTGGCCAGAAAAAGAAGAAATACTTTCACCATTATTCACTTCATCACTGTCTTGCCAGAGACGCCTACATTAAGTTAAAAAAAAAAAACTGCGACATATCAACACCCTCGTTCAGAGTGCGGGTACTGTTCTTCCCACCTCCAGGACTCAAGTTTGGCTAACCGGTTTCCCTGAATCCCTTTATATATGTTACTTTGCTCACACTCCAACTGCACATCAAGCTATAAAAACCATTTGTCTCCTCTCGCTTCTATCTAACACACTCACGCACTCCTGTTGGAAGTCCAAACCCTACGCACCCAAAAATTTTACGCCCTCCTTCCAACATCTCCTAGGACGACCTCTACCTCGCCTTCCTTCCACTACAGATATATACGCCCTCTAAGTCACTCTTTTTCGTTCCATCCTCTAAATGTCCAAACCACCTCAACAACCCCTGCTTCTAATCTCCAAGCTACGGATTCTATGCATTATATTCATACCGCACATCGCCGTCAGCCACATCTCCACTGCCTCCAGCCTTCTCCTTGTTACAACATTCACCACCCATGCTTCACTCTCATACAAGAGAGTTGGTATAACTATACTCTCGTACATTCCCCTCATCGCTTCCACTGATAACGTTCTTTGTCTCCTCAGACTCCTCAGTGCTCCACTCACCTTTCCCCCTGGAGTTTACCTGGAGTTTACCTGGAGAGAGTTCCGGGGGTCAACGCCCCCGCGGCCCGGTCTGTGACCAGGCCTCCTGGTGGATCAGAGCCTGATCAACCAGGCTGTTGCTGCTGGCTGCACGCAAACCAACGTACGAGCCACAGCCCGGCTGGTCAGGAACCGACTTTAGGTGCTTGTCCAGTGCCAGCTTGAAGACTGCCAGGGGACTGTTGGTAATCCCCCTTATGTATGCTGGGAGGCAGTTGAACAGTCTCGGGCCCCTGACACTTATTGTATGGTCTCTTAACGTGCTAGTGACACCCCTGCTTTTCATTGGGGGGATGTTGCATCGTCTGCCAAGTCTTTTGCTTTCGTAGTGAGTGATTTTCGTGTGCAAGTTCGGTACTAGTCCCTCTAGGATTTTCCAGGTGTATATAATCATGTATCTCTCCCGCCTGCGTTCCAGGGAATACAGTTTTAGGAACCTCAAGCGCTCCCAGTAATTGAGGTGTTTTATCTCCGTTATGCGCGCCGTGAAGGTTCTCTGTACATTTTCTAGGTCAGCAATTTCACCTGCCTTGAAAGGTGCTGTTAGCGTGCAGCAATATTCCAGCCTAGATAGAACAAGTGACCTGAAGAGTGTCATCATGGGCTTGGCCTCCCTAGTTTTGAAGGTTCTCATTATCCATCCTGTCATTTTTCTAGCAGATGCGATTGATACAATGTTATGGTCCTTGAAGGTGAGATCCTCCGACATGATCACTCCCAGGTCTTTGACGTTGGTGTTTCGCTCTATTTTGTGGCCAGAATTTGTTTTGTACTCTGATGAAGATTTAATTTCCTCGTGTTTACCATATCTGAGTAATTGAAATTTCTCATCGTTGAACTTCATATTGTTTTCTGCAGCCCACTGAAAGATTCGGTTGATGTCTGCCTGGAGCCTTGCAGTGTCTGCAATGGAAGACACTGTCGTGCAGATTCGGGTGTCATCTGCAAAGGAAGACACGGTGCTGTGGCTGACATCCTTGTCTATGTCGGATATGAGGATGAGGAACAAGATGGGAGCGAGTACTGTGCCTTGTGGAACAGAGCTTTTCACCGTAGCTGCCTCAGACTTTACTCTGTTGACGACTACTCTCTGTGTTCTGTTAGTGAGGAAATTATAGATCCATCGACCGACTTTTCCTGTTATTCCTTTAGCCCGCATTTTGTGCGCTATTACGCCATGGTCACACTTGTCGAAGGCTTTTGCAAATTCTGTATATATTACATCTGCATTCTTTTTGTCTTCTAGTGCATTTAGGACCTTGTCGTAGTGATCCAATAGTTGAGACAGACAGGAGCGACCTGTTCTAAACCCATGTTGCCCTGGGTTGTGTAACTGATGGGTTTCTAGATGGGTGGTGATCTTGCTTCTTAGGAGCCTTTCAAAGATTTTTATGATATGGGATGTTAGTGCTATCTATGATTCACCTCATCTTTCATAGACCCATCTGCTGACACGTCCACTCCTAAATATCTGAATACATTCACTTCCTCCATACTCTCTCCCTCCAGTCTGATATGCAATCTCTCAAATACCTAAATTTTTGTTATTTTCATCACCTCGCTCTTTTCTATGTTCACTTTTAATTTCCTTCTTTTACATACCTTTCCAAACTCGTCCACCAACCTTTGCAACTTCTCTTCAAAATCTCCCAAAAACACAGTGTCATCAGCAAAAAGTAATTGTGACAACTCCCACTTTGTGTTAGATTCTTTATCTCTTAATGCTACATCTCTTGCCAACACCCGAGCATTCACTTCTCTTACAACCCCATCTATAAATGTAATGAACAACAAAGGTGACATCACGCATCCCTGTCCAGGG
>NC_091320.1:32351421-32363921 GCF_038502225.1 Cherax quadricarinatus | reverse complement strand
GGTTAGCCACCCAGGATAACCCAAGAAAGTCAGTGCGTCATCGAGGACTGTCTAACTTATTTCCATTGGGGTCCTTAATCTTGTCCCCCAGGATGCGACCCACACCAGTCGACTAACACCCAGGTACCTATTTGCTGCTAGGTGAACAGGACAACAGGTGTAAGGAAACGTGTCAAATGTTTCCACCCGCCGGGAATCGAACCCGGGCCCTCCGTGTGTGAAGCGGGAGCTTTAGCCACCAGACCACCGGCTGCAGGGGTAGATTCACAGCTCTTGGCCTCACCTCTTCGTTGGTCGCTACTAGGTCACTCTTCCTGCTCCATAAGCGTTATTTTATTTTATTTTCATTTATTTATTTAATGTCTTTGCAAACAGTACATTGGGACTGTGTATATACAATAGTGGGTTGCAATACAAACCGAGCCTCCATTATGCCTTGGCATTATGGGCCAACTTAACATTATTGGCGTACATTCTACTTAATACTAAGAAATAGTATATCTTAATTGTACAGTAGGAAAGTAATTGTTTAATAGTTGTACAGTAGAATATTAATTATAAATATCACAATTTGTATAATACAAAGATATACGTATCATACCTCTTCTTAAAGCTATGTATGGATCCTGCCTCCACTACATCACTACACAGGCTTTTCCACTTCCTGACAACTCTGTGACTGAAGAAATACTTCCTAACATCCCTGTGATTAATCTGAATCTTCAACTTCCAACTGTGACCCCCTTGTTGTTGTGTCCCATCTCTGGAACATCTGTCTCTGTCCACCTTGTCGATTCCTCTCAATATTCTGTATGTCCTTATGATATCACACCTATCTCTCCTGTCCTCCAGTGTCGTCAGGTTGATTTCCCTTAACCTCTCCTCGTAGGACATACCTTTTAGCTCTGGGACTAGTCTTGTTGCAAACTTTCTCTAGCTTCCTTACATACTTGGCTAGGTGTGGGTTCCAAACTGGTGCCGCATACTCCAATATGGGCCTAACATACACGGTGTACAGGGTTCCGAACGATTCCTTATTAAGATATCGGAATGCTGTTCTGAGGTTTGCTAGGCGCCCATATGCTGCAGCAGTTATTTGGTTGATGTGCGCTTCAGATGTGCCTGGTGTTATACTCACCCCAAGATCTTTTTCCTTGAGTGAGGTTTGTAGTCTCTGGCTCCCTAGACTGTACTCCGTCTGCGGTCTTCTTTGCCCTTCCCCAATCTTCATGACTTTGCACTTGGTGGGGTTGAACTCCAGGAGCCAATTGCAGGACCAGGTCTGCAACCTGTCCAGATCCCTTTGTAGTTCTGCCTGGTCTTCGATCGAATGAATTCTTCTCATCAACTTCACATCACTTGCAAACAGGGACACTTCGGAGTCTATTCCTTCCGTCATGTCGTTCACAAATACCAAAAACAGCACTGGTCCTAGGACTGACCCATGTGGGACCCCGCTGGTCACAGGCGCCAACTCTGACACCTCGCCACGTACCATTGTCTTCCTGACAAGTATTCCCTGATCCATTGTAGTACCTCCCCTGTTATCCCTGCCTGTACTCACCTATTTGTGGTTGCAGGGGTCGAGTCTTAGCTCCTGGCCCCGCCTCTTCACTATTTGCTACTGTGTCCTCTCTCTCACTGCTCCATGAGCTTTATCAAACCTCGTCTTAAAAATGCATGGTTCCCGCCTCCACTACGTCACTTTCTAGGCTATTCCACTGCCTGACAACTCTATGACTGAAGAAATACTTCCTATCGTCCCTTTGACTCATCTGAGTCTTCAACTTCCAATTGTGACCTCTTGTTTCTGTGTCCCATCCCTGGAACATCCTGTCTTTGTTTGTGTGTGTGTGTGTGTGTGTATGTGTGTGTGTGTGTGTGTGTGTGTGTGTGTGTGTGTGTGTGTGTGTGTGTGTGTGTGTGTGTGTGTGTGTGTGTGTGTCGTGCCGAATAGGTAAAACTTGCTGTTTTGGCTTAAATAGCAACGCTCTTCCTGCCGAATAAGGCAAGCGAAAATTTGTATATGCAATAATTTTGCAAAAATATATCTGAACCTAATGAAAAAGATATATTTCATTGTGTTTGTTTATTATTAAATTATCGTAAACATATCTAAAATATATATAGCTGGATTAGGCTAAATTAAATTGCGCTTGTTATAATAAGGTTAGGTAAGTTTTCCAAGGTTCTTTTGGTACAAAATTATTAATTATTACATTAACGTAAATGAATAAAATATATCTTTATATATATTTAAATGTAGGTGAATGGTTCAGAGAACCGAAATGTTGATAAATTAGACACATGTGCAACATTTCGGTATCTTTAATGAGGAAACGTTTCACCACACAGTGGCTTCATCAGTCCATACAAGGTAGAATGGTGAAGAACAGGAGGAGTTTGAGGTAATCAGTCCCTCAACCTTGAGTCTATCAATCTTGAAAAGAATCAAGACTGATGGACTGATCACATCGATTCAAAGCTGAGGGACTGATAACCTCAAACTCCTCCTGTTCTTCACCATTCTCCTTTATATGGACTGATGAAGCCACTGTGTGGCGAAACGTTTCCTCATTAAAAATACCCATTAAAGATATATGGAGGGAGAGAGTATGGAGGAGGTGAATGTATTCAGATATTTGGGAGAGGACGTGTCAGCGGATGGGTCTATGAAAGATGAGGTGAATCATAGAATTGATGAGGGGAAAAGGGTGAGTGGTGCACTTAGGAGTCTGTGGAGACAAAGAACTTTGTCCTTGGAGGCAAAGAGGGGAATGTATGAGAGTACAGTTTTACCAACGCTCTTATATGGGTGTGAAGCATGGGTGATGAATGTTGCAGCGAGGAGAAGGCTGGAGGCAGTGGAGATGTCATGTCTGAGGGCAATGTGTGGTGTGAATATAATGCAGAGAATTCGTAGTTTGGAAGTTAGGAGGAGGTGCGGGATTACCAAAACTGTTGTCCACAGGGCTGAGGAAGGGTTGTTGAGGTGGTTCGGACATGTAGAGAGAATGGAGCGAAACAGAGTGACTTCAAGAGTGTATCAGTCTGTAGTGGAAGGAAGGCGGGGTAGGGGTCGGCCTAGGAAAGGTTGGAGGGAGGGGGTAAATGAGGTTTTGTGTGCGAGGGGCTTGGACTTCCAGCAGGCATGCGTGAGCGTGTTTGATAGGAGTGAATGGAGACAAATGGTTTTTAATACTTGACGTGCTGTTGGAGTGTGAGCAAAGTAACATTTATGAAGGGGTTCAGGGAAACCGGCAGGCCGGACTTGAGTCCTGGAGATGGGAAGTACAGTGCCTGCACTCTGAAGGAGGGGTGTTAATGTTGCAGTTTAAAAACTGTAGTGTAAAGCACCCTTCTGGCAAGACAGTGATGGAGTGAATGATGGTGAAAGTTTTTCTTTTTCGGGCCACCCTGCCTTGGTGGGAATCGGCCAGTGTGATAATAATATGTATATATATATATATATATATATATATATATATATATATATATATATATATATATATATATTTATATATATAATTATATATATATATATATATATAATTATATATATATATATAGGTAGTAGGTTGGTAGACAGCAACCGCCCAGGGAGGTACTACCGTCCTGCCAAGTGAGTGTAAAACGAAAGCCTGTAATTGTTTTACATGATGGTAGGATTGCTGGTGTCTTTTGTCTGTCTCATAAATATGCAAGATTACAGGTAAGTCTTGCTACTTCTACTTACACTTAGGTCACACTAAACATACATGTACAAGCATATATATACACACCCCTCTGGGTTTTCTTCTATTTTCTTTCTAATTCTTGTTCTTGTTTATTTCCTCTTATCTCCATGGGGAAGTGGAACAGAATTCTTCCTCTGTAAGTCATGCGTGTCGTAAGAGGCGACTAAAATGCCGGGAGCAAGGGGCTAGTAACCCCTTCTCCTGTATATATTACTAAATTTAAAAGGAGAAACTTCAGTTTTTTCTTTTGGGCCACCCCACCTCAGTGGGATACGGCTGGTACGTTGAAAGAAGAAGAAGAATATATATATATATATATATATATATATATATATATATATATATATATATATATATATATATATATATATATATATATATATATAGCTTAAGGTAGGTCTCGCTCTCTCTGAGAGAGAGAGAGAGAGAATTACAGAAAATATCTACCTGGATGAGGACTAACAAACTTACACTAAACATTGACAAAACCTACTTCATTCAGTTTGGTAACAGAGCTACAGATGTCCCTCTTAACATAATGATAAACGGATCACCTATCACAAAACTAACAGAGGGAAAATTCTTAGGAATCCACCTTGATAATAGACTCAAATTTCATACACATATACAACAAATTTCTAAGAAAATTTCCAAGACTGTAGGCATACTATCGAAGATACGGTACTGTGTTCCACAGTCAGCCCTCCTGGCCCTATATCACTCTCTTATTTACCCCTATCTCACCTATGGAATTTGTGCATAGGGCTCAACAACAATTAACCATCTCAGACCACTAATTACCCAACAAAAGGCTGCAGTTAGAATGATAACAAATTCTCACTACAGGCAGCACACTCCACCAATATTCAATACACTAAACCTACTCACCATACAAAACATCCATACTTATTACTGCACCTATTACATACATAGAACACTTAACTCTGATATTAACCCTCCCCTCAAACATCTCCTTGCCAACCTCAACAGAACACATGACCATAACACAAGGCACAGATCACTCTTTGATGTTCCTGGTGTCCATCTCACACTATGCAAAAACTTAATGCACATAAAAGGCCCTAAAATCTGGAATTCATTACCTGTAAATATAAAAGAAACACTACCTGCTTATAAATTCAAGTCTCTTCTCAAAGATCACTTACTCACCCAAAACCAAATAAATACTGAATAACTGAACCTTATAAATTGTATATCTTAAATGTTTCTCACAATTATATCACATAAATGTTAAACCTAAAACCGAATCTAACTTTATTATTTTTTAAACACACTACCTAACAGAATACTTCATACGACTGAATGTACAACAATGCATGCAACCATATGACCTGTCTTTGTAATACTCACTTGTGCTTTATAGTAATCTGTTTACATTAATGTTTTATCACTGATTTCATCATTGCTTAGTTAATCTTAAGTTAATTTTAAGCCAGCCCGTAATACTATGCATAGTATAAGTGGCTTTGGCATGCTGCTCTTATCTGTATTTTTTTGTACCTCTGATACAGTACGATAGGACTCACAGGTAAGGACCCACGAGGGGCGAGGGGCAAGTGGGGACAGTGCGAAGAATAGACGGTGAGAGGAATGTCTTGAGTTGAAGAGAGAAGAGTCAGGACTAAACCCAACTGCTAAGCCTGGATAAACAATAACGAAGACGACATAAAAGACAACAGGGACTCTGCGGGTACTGACTGCAACTGTACCTCTATATCTAGATCCAAGGAAATAAACTGTCTTTTTTTTCTCCTGTACAACACTACATCTGGCTCTTATACAAGACACTGTATCTGGCTCTTGTAAATATTATTATTATTATTATTATTATTATTATTATTATTATTATTATTATTATTATTATTATTATTATTATTATTATTATTATTATTATTATTATTATTATTATTAGTTACGTTACAACCATTACTTAAGTGTATATGTAGGATCCAAATAAAAACAAAAATAATTTTAGTTTTGTTTTATCCCCATCGAAGTTTACCATCTAATGAGTTCATTTTCTTTAATGTTCTTCTACAGAAAACTGTCTTAGGTGTTGGATTTTAGACGATAATTAATGTAAGTTTGTGGACCTAGTCTTGTCGAAGTTAGTAAGTTTATTCAGGTATACACAAATAAAATTACATAGAATTATCATACATAGCAGCATATGTGTAGAGAACCTAGGATAACCCAAAAAAGTCAGAGTAACTTATTTCTATTGGGGTCTTTTAACCTTATTATTATAATATAAAGGTTATAATATTTTCTTATTATTCAAAAATGAAGATAACATCTTATTACCATATTAAAAAGACTATCTACTACACGAGGGTCATTAAGACTATCTACAATACGAGGGTCATTAAGACTATCTACAATACGAGGGTCATTAAGACTATCTACAATACGAGGGTCATTAAGACTATCTACAATACGAGGGTCATTACTAGGAATAAGGTAAAATTTACACGTATGTTAGCTAAAAAATAGAAAATCATTCCCCTCCCTTTCTGTAGCTACATTCATCAGACACCTTTTGGCACTCTTCTTGAACTGGTTCATGCTATGACTGGCTTTGACATGTGCGGGTAGTCTGTTCCATTCCTTTATTGCTGTACAATAAAAGGTGTTTGACGCCTGGCCAATGACTGTGGGTACTACAAAGTTGTGCTCTCTCCCCCTAGTACTGTGATTGCTTAGGTTCCCAATCTTGACAAAATTGACAGCAAGATATTCTGGACATTGTTTGTGAGCAATTTTATAAACATGATTTAGCTTCAGTTGTTTTACTCTGTCTTCAACATTCAGCATATCCAACTGCTGTAATTCATCCTGGCCTACATGTTCTCTTGGTCCCAGCCCCAGGATGAATCTTACGATTTTGTTCTGGGTGATTTGCAGTCTATCTTTCAGTTTTTTTGTCAAGGCAGAGTACCATGAAGAGCAAGCGTAATCCATATGGCATTGTATAAGGGCTAGACATAGGGTCCTGCGAGCCTCAGTAGGTAGACACTGTGCTTGTCTATACAGGAACTTCAGTCTGGCATTCGCTTTCTTTACTACACTGTTCCCTATCAATTCTCCCGACATGCATGGGTCAAAGGGGATTCCCAATGCCCATGCCGGGGACTACCTAGATGGGAATTTCCCAAATTCCTTCTATCTTGCTCCAACTGAGCCCACGGAAGTCACCGAGATTATAAAGTCACTTAAAAATAACTCAGGGAATCTGTCTAATGTCCCACCATTATTGTACATGAGAGTGGCCCATGTCCTCTCGCATAATATCTCATTGCTTTTTAACAAGTCACTAGAAGCTAGCACCTTCCCGAAACTACTCAAGACGGCAAGGGTTACACGAATACATAAAGGTGGTGACCCTACAAATTTAAACAACTATAGGCCAATATCAAACTTACCATTGCTATCCAAAATCTTTGAGAAACTCGTGCACAGGAGACTATATTCATTTATAACGTCACAAAACATACTCAACCCCTGCCAATTTAGATTCAGGAAAAATAAAAGCACTAACGATGCAATTATAAAAATGCTAGATCTGCTTTACACAGCATTGGAAAATAAGGAATATCCACTAGGAATTTTTATTGACCTAAGAAAAGCTTTTGACACAGTAGACCACGGCATCCTACTCCACAAACTTGACCATTATGGTATAAGAGGCCATGCGCTTGCATATTTCAAATCTTACCTTACTAATAGGTATCAGTATGTCACCATTAAAGACACAGCATCAACAACACAACCACTTGATACTGGAGTTCCGCAGGGAAGTGTCCTTGGTCCCCTGCTCTTCCTCATATACATCAATGATCTTCCAAACGTATCTCGACACCTGAACCCCATTCTCTTTGCTGACGACACGACTTATGTCATCTCTCACCCTAATCTTGCAACCCTCAACACCATTGTTAATGAGGAGCTGATCAAAATATCGACTTGGATGACAGCCAATAAACTTACGCTTAACGTTGACAAAACCTACTACATTATGTTTGGTAGCAGGGCAGGAGATGCGCAAATTAACATTAAGATCGACAACACTCTAATTATCAGGCATAATGAGGGCAAATTCCTAGGCCTATACCTCGACAACAACCTGAACTTCAGCACCCATATCCAACACATAACCAAAAAAGTATCCAAAACGGTTGGGATCCTCTCCAAGATACGATACTACGTGCCGAAAACTGCCCTTCTCACACTATACCATTCACTTATATATCCATACCTCACCTATGCTATCTGTGCTTGGGGTTCAACTGCAGCAACACACCTAAAGCCAATAATAACCCAACAAAAAGCCGCAGTAAGAATAATCACTAAATCCCATCCCTGGCAACACCCCCCCCCACTCTTCATAGATCTAAACTTACTCCCTGTTCAGTACATCCACACTTACTACTGTGCAATCTACATCTACAGGACCTTAAATTCCAATATTAACCTTGACCTAAAACGCTTTCTTGATAGTTGTGACAGAACTCACAGGCACAACACCAGACACAAACATCTCTATGACATTCCCCGTGTCCGACTAAACCTTTACAAAAATTCAATGTATGTCAAAGGCCCTAAAATCTGGAACACCCTACCTGAAAATTCCAAAACTGCAGACACATTCATCACCTTCAAAACTACCATCAGAAAACATCTTATCTCCCTGATACACCCTGTCAACTAATAATACGAATACCACCTGGTAGTTCACACTTACACTCACTCACCCATTTGACCATAAACAGAAATATCAATCTCAATCTCAAAATAATGAATCTTAACTAGTCAAAAGTTGGCCTGTGATACTCCAATACTGAAACTATGTATAGTGCCAAAACAAAAGCATTCACATTGCTAAACTCACAACTAGTATTTAGTCACTTAGCCATAATACCAACTTATCTCATAATTCTGTAACATTTTAAACCTAAGATTTAATATAAGTCTGCCCGAAATGCCTAGCCATGCTAGGCGTTCTAGTGGTACACTCTGTAATTATTATTTTACTACATGTAAACCACACAATAACCAAATTCTGTAAACTCAGCATTGTAATACTTATAGAGAATAAAGTTTGAATTTGAATTTGAATTTGAATTACACTGGACATTAAAATTATTTACCCTTCTCAGTTTATGTTTCGTGCCAAAGAGAATGGCTTCAGTTTTCCCGAGGTGTAATGATAGTTTGTTGTCTACTAACCATTTGCTGCAGGACTCCAGTTCCAGTGTTAAAACATTAGCAATATCTTGTGGGTCTTTACCTGACACTAACAGAGCATTGTCATCTGCATACAGTAGGAGTTTGCACTTGACACTGATAGGCATATCATTGACATAACATAAGAATAATAAGGGACCCAGAATACTACCTTGGGGAACTCCACATGTTATCGGCAGGGGTTCTGATTCCGTTTTGTTGATTTTGACAATTTGTCTCCTGTTACTAAGGTAGGACTTAAACCAGTCTACAGAACCTATACCGATAGCTTGAAGTTTCTTACATAATATATTGTGGTTGACAGTATCGAAGGCCTGTTGCAGGTCTAAGGTTACCATACCTATGAGGTTCCCCTTTGACATTTCAGTTCTCAGGTAATCCATCAGATTAATTAGGGAGGTGTTGGTTGAGTAAGATCTTCTAAAGCCCGATTGACAGATATGGAGAATGCTGTTGTCTTTAAGGTACTTAACTACTTGAGAGTACACCGCCCTCTCTAGAATTTTAGATATTATACTGAGTATACTAACAGGCCTATAGTTGCTTACATCAGACCTACTATTTTTCTTGAAGATTGGAGTAACTCTGGCCTCCTTGAACCCCTCCGGTACGGTATTAGTGGTGATTGATAGATTTATTATGTGAGCAATAGAGATTGACAGTTCAGAAGCACCATCTTTTAGGAACTTAGACGGGATGTTATCAGGGCCAGTGCTCTTAGTTGGGTTTAACCTGCTTAGTTCTTTTTGAATAAAATCATGAGATACACTTACTAGTTGATAACTGTTTGGGGTTACCCCTTTATTGGTATAGTGTGTTTGAAACTTATCAGAGTCTGTGTTAAAGGTATTTGATGCAGCTGGTAGTTTACTTACTAGTGTTGATGCAACAGATGTGTAGTAAGAATTAAAGCAATTTGCCACCTTAGATGTTTCGTGGCATACCTCATTATCGATAGTGAGTACTATGTTAGACCTATCTACTGGCTTATGGCTATACCCCAACTGTTTTAGTTGTTGCCAGAGCTTTCTGGGGTTATACTTATACTCTTCAATTTTTTAGCAATAGTGCTTTGCCTTTGCTCCTTTTATAAGTCTCTGTACTCTGTTCCTCACCCTTTGGAATTCATTTAGTGCTGCAATATCCTGTCTGTTTGCTTTAAATCTTTTTAGCAGCTGGTCTCTGAATTTCATATTATCTAATATCTCAGTAGTCATCCAGGGTTCAGTTCTTCGTTTAATCCTAACCTCTTTAACTGGTACAATATTATCAAGGATGGTAGTGAACGTTGTTTTGAATTTTTCCCAGACATCGTTTACGTCCGTGCAACTTGTTATCTCTGTCCAGTCACAAGTTGTTAGTAAGACAAGATTTCGTTCGGATTTTTAACCCCGGAGGGTTAGCCACCCAGGAAAGTCAGTGCGTCATAGAGGACTGTCTAGCTTATTTCCATTGGGGTCCTTAATCTTGTCCCCCAGGATGCGACCCATACCAGTCGACTAACGCCCAGGTACCTATTTGCTGCTAGGCGAACAGGACAACAGGTGTAAGGAAACGTGTCGAAATGCTTCCACCAGCCGGGAATCGAACCCGGGCCCTCCGTGTGTGAAGCGGGAGCTTTGGCCACCGGGCCACTGTAAGTTCATTCGGATATTCACAAATACAGTTACATAGATTATCAAAAATACCAGAATATGTGTAGAGAACCTGGGATAACCCCCAAAAAAGTCAGACAAAGTGAGGTTAGCTTCTGAAATTTGAGCCTATTGATGATTTCTTACGTAAATTCTCCAGTATGGAATGGCTTGAGGGATGGAGAAAGTTAGATTTTGTCTCTATAGAGAAAGATTGATTCTGAGGTAATTTCTCATGTTTAAGAAAAGTCAGATAATATACTTACCCCGGGGGAGGTTTAGCCACCCAGGATAATCCAGGGTAAGGAGGTTCAGCCACCCAGGATAATCCAGGGTAAGGAGGTTCAGCCACCCAGGATAATCCAGGGTAAGGAGGTTCACCCACCCAGGATAATCCAGGGTAAGGAGGTTCAGCCACCCATGATAATCCAGGGTAAGGAGGATCAGCCACCCAGGATAATCCAGGGTAAGGAGGTTCAGCCACCCAGGATAATCCAGGGTAAGGAGGTTCAGCCACCCAGGATAATCCAGGGTAAGGAGGTTCAGCCACCCAGGATAATCCAGGGTAAGGAGGTTCAGCCACCCATGATAATCCAGGGTAAGGAGGATCAGCCACCCAGGATAATCCAGGGTAAGGAGGTTCAGCCACCCAGGATAATCCAGGGTAAGGAGGTTCAGCCACCCAGGATAATCCAGGGTAAGGAGGTTCACCCACCCAGGATAATCCAGGGTAAGGAGGTTCAGCCACCCAGGGTAATTCAGGGTAAGGAGATTCAGCCACCCAGGATAATCCATGGTAAGGAGATTCAGCCACCCAGGATAATCCATGGTAAGGAGGTTCAGCAACCCAGGATAATCAAGGATAAGAAGGTTCGGCCACCCAGGATAATCAAGGGTAAGGAGGTTCAGCCACCCAGGATAATCAAGGGTAAGGAGATTCAGCCACCCAGCATAATCCAGGGTAAGGAGGTTCAGCCACCCAGGGTAATCCAGGGTAAGGAGATCCAGCCACCCATGATAATCCATGGTAAGGAGATTCAGCCACCCAGGATAATCCAGAATAAGGAGATTCAGCCACCCAGGATAATCAAGGGTAAGGAGATTCAGCCACCCAGGATAATCAAGGGTAAGAAGGTTCAGCCACCCAGGATAATCCAGGGTAAGGAGGTTCAGCCACCCAGGATAATCCAGGGTAAGGAGGTTCAGCCACCCAGGATAATCCAGGGTAAGGAGGTTCAGCCACCCAGGATAATCAAGGGTAAGGAGATTCAGCCACCCAGGATAATCCAGGGTAAGGAGATTCAGCCACCCAGGATAATCCAGGGTAAGGAGGTTCAGCCACCCAGGATAATCCAGGGTAAGGAGATTCAGCCACCCAGGATAATCCAGGGTAAGGAGGTTCAGCCACCCAGGATAATCCATGGTAAGGAGATTCAGCCACCCAGGATAATCCAGGGTAAGGAGGTTCAGCCACCCAGGAAAATCCAGAGTAAGGAGATTCAGCCACCCAGGATAATCCAGGGTAAGGAGATTCAGCCACCCAGGATAATCCAGGGTAAGGAGGTTCAGCCACCCAGGATAATCCAGGGGAGGTTTAGCCACCTTGAATCAATCAAGAAAGTCAGTGCGTCATCAAGGTCTGTCTTATTTTTGTTGGGGTCCTTCAGTCTTGTCCCCCAGGATGCCACCCACATCAGTCGACTAACACCCGGGTACCCACTTACTGCTAGGTAAACAGGAACAGCAGGTGTAAGGTGACTAATATCCAGGTACGTACTTACTGCTGGGTGAACAGGGACAGCAGGTGTAAGGTGACTAACATCCAGGTACCTACTTACTGCTAGGTGAAAAGGACAGCAGGTGT